>NC_041380.1:280286121-280306460 GCF_002162155.2 Triticum dicoccoides | reverse complement strand
TTTCTATTTACTTCTTTTTTTGTTTTTATTTTATTCTGGTATTCTTTTTTTATAAATCACAAAACAAATTCCTAAATTAGTGTTTCCACACAATCCAATGTCACAAAAAAACTTTTACCCCGAAATAAAATAGTTTAGCATTTTACAAAATACCAAAGGCATTCAAATAATTATTTTAGCTACTGTTTTGTTCATGTTTAAGTATTCAAACATTTTATAAAAGTTTGATTTCTACACCATAAATACCTGTGCATTAATTCACTCACACTAAACATTTTAGTTTTAATATTTGAAAACTTTTATTGTTTGTTAGATTTTGAAATTGAATTTGAATCAGTTTCGAACTAAATCAAGATTAGCAACAGTAACCATGGTGATGTGGCACCATTAGCGTGGGATCACTGTAGCTTAATTATCCGGGCGTCACACCGATGGTGTTCGTGTAGTTGGCATAGATCAAGAATAGGATTTGTCACTCCGATTGTTGGAGAGGTATCTCTGGGCCCTCTCGGTAATGCACATCACTATAAGCCTTGCAAGCAATGTGACTAATGAGCTAGTTGCGGGATGTTGCATACGGAACGAGTAAAGAGACTTGCCGGTAACGAGATTGAACTAGGTATTGAGATACCGACGATCGAATCTCGGGAAAGTAACATACCGATGACAAAGGGAACGACGTATGTTGCTATGCCATTTGACCGACAAAGATCTTCGTAGAATATGTAGGAACCAATATGAGAATCCAGGTTCCGCTATTGGTTATTGACCGGAGACATGTCTCGGTCATGTCTACATAGTTCTCGAACCCGTAGGGTCTGCACGCTTAAAGTTCTATGACGATCGGTATTATGAGTTTTTGTGTTTTGATGTACCGAAGGTAGTTCGGAGTCCCGGATATGATCACGGACATGACGAGGAGTCTCGAAATGGTCGAGATGTAAAGATCGATATATTGGATGACTATGTTCAGACACCGGAAGTGTTTCGGGAGGTTTCAAACATTTACCGGAGTACCGGGGGGTTACCGGAACCCCCCGGGGAGTATATTGGGCCTAATGGGCCTTAGTGGGAGAAGAGGAGGGGCGGCCAAGGGCAGCCGCGTGCCCCCTCCCCCTCTAGTCCGAATTGGACAAGGAGGGGGGGGTGGCGCCCCCATTTCCTTCTCTCTTCTCTCCCTTCCTTCTCCTCTCCTACTCCAACTAGGAAAAGAGGGAGTCCTACTCCCGGTGGGAGTAGGACTCCCCCCTTGGCGTGCCCTCCTCCTTGGACGGCCGCCTCCCCCCTAGCTCCTTTATATACGGGGGCAAGAGGCACCCCAAAGACATAACAATTGATCTGTTGATCTCTTAGCCGTGTGTGGTGCCCCCCTCCACCATAATCCACCTCGGTTATATAGTAGTGGTGCTTAGGCGAAGCCCTGTGTCGGTAGATTCATCAACATCGTCACCACGCCGTCGTGCTAACTAAACTCTTCCCTGAGCTCTACTGGATCGTGAGTTCGCGGGACGTCGTCGAGCTGAACGTGTGCTGAACGCGGAGGTGCCGTACGTTAGGTGCTGAGGATCGGTCGATTGTGAAGACGTACGACTACATCAACCGCGTTGTTATAACGCTTCCGCTTAACGGTCTACGAGGGTACGTGGACAACACTCTCCCCTCTTGTTGCTATGCATCACCATGATCTTGAGTGTGCGTAGGATTTTTTTTTTGAAATTACTACGTTCCCCAACAAAAACGGAGTAATGCAATAAGAATGATGACATGATGTAGACAAGATCTATATATGTAGAGATAGACCCCAACGTTTTATCCTTAGTAGCAACAATAAATACGTGTCAGTTCCCCTTCTGTCACTGGGATCAGGCACCGTAAGATCGAACCCACTAAAAAGCACCTCTTCCCAATGCAAGATAAATAGATCAAGTTGGCCAAACAAAACCCAAATATCGAAAAAGAAATACGAGGCTGTAAGCAATCATGCATAAAAGAGATCAAAGAAACTCAACTACTTTCATGGATATAAAAAGATAGATCTGATCATAAACTCAAAGTTCATCAGATCCCAACAAACACACCGCAAAAGAGTTACATCATATGGATCTCCAAGAGACCATTGTATTGAGAATCAGAGAGAGAGAGAGAGGAAGCCATGTAGCTACTAACTACGGACCCAAAGGTCTACAAAGAACTACTCACGCATCATCGGAGAGGCACCAATGGAGGTGGTGAACCCCATCCGAGATGGTGTCTAGATTGGATCTGGTGGTTCTGGACTCTGCGGCGGCTGGATCAATATTTCGTCGACTCCCGTAGGGCTTTGGGAATATCGGGGTATTTATAGAGCAAAGAGGCGGTCTGGGGGCACCCGAGGTGGGCACAACCCACCAGGGCGCGCCCTGCTGGGTTGTGCTCCCCTCGGGGCACCCTCGAGGCGCAGCTAGGGCCCATTATGTTCCTTCTGGTCCATAAAAAATCTCTATAAAGTTTCGTTGCGTTTGGAGTCCGTTTGGTATTGATTTTCGGTGGTATAAAAAACATGGAAAAAAACAGCAACTGGCACTTGGCACTATGTCAATAGGTTAGTACCAAAAAATGATATAAAATGACTATAAAATGATTATAAAACATCCAAGATTGATAATATAACAACATGGAACAATCAAAAAATATAGATACGTTGGAGACGTATTAGCATCCCCAAGCTTAACTCCTACTCGTCCTCGAGTAGGTAAGTGATAAAAAAAGAATTTTTGATGTGGAATGCTGCCTAACATGTCATATTATATTCTTTCTTTATAGCATGGACATTTGGACTTTTATGTGATTCAAAGCAATAGTCTAGTTTTGACATGATAATTTAAATACTCAAGCATATCAACAAGCAACCATGTCTTTCAAAATATCAACGCTAAAATAAGTTATCCCTAGCCCATCATGCTGAACCATTGATCCATTCATGAAACACACTCGCATATTAACTACACCCAATACTCAAGTACGATCATAGTGCCTCCTACTTGGTGCTTTTGTAAGAGAAGATGGAGACTCAAATTCAAGAATAAAAATTTCATAAAGTAAAAGAAAGGCTCTTCGCAGAGGGAAGTAGGGATTTGAGAGGTGCCAGAGCTCAAAGCGAAAAATTTAGAGATAAAAACATTTTGGGAGGCGTATCCTTCCCACCAGTGAAGACGACTTAGAGTTCCCAACACTTTCCATGCTAGATATATCATAGGCGGTTCCCAAACAGAAAATAAAGTTTATTCCCTTTTCAACCATACTTTCACTTTCCATGGCTAGCCGTATCCACGGTTACCCTACATACCAACACTTTCCAAGGAATTTATTATTTGACAACATAAAGTAATTCATTTTTCATTTCAGGACTAGGCATCCCTAATACCTTTGCCTTACTCTCGTGCAATGACAAGTGAACAAACACTCATCGTGAGAATAACACATCTAGCATGGAAAATATTAGCCACCCCTCACCGCTCCGCGAGCGGAACGAACACACAAAAGAGAAGTTTATTTTTGAAAATTAGAGATGGCACATGAAAATTTGCTTAGAACGGAAAAAGAATACCGCATATAGGTAGATATAGTAGACTCATGTGGCAAAACTGGTTTAAAGGTTTTTGGATGCACAAGTAGATATCATACTTAGTGCAAAATGAAGGTTAGCAAAAGATTGAGAAGCCACCAACCAAGAAACAAATAATCTCATAAGCGAGCATTAAGCATAATTAACACCGAATAATGCACCACAAGTAAGATATAATTTCATTGCATAATTATTTACTTTCGTGCTTGCATAGGGAATCATAAACCTTAACACCAATATTCTTACTAAAACATAATTACTAATTAACAAACTCACATATCACATCATCATATCTCAAAACTATTACTAAGAATCAAGTTTATTTTGTTCAACGATCTTCATGAAAGTTTTTATTATATCCTTCTTGGATATCTATCACTTTGGAACTAATTTTCATATGTTGCTTTTGACAAGCTCAAATAAATATAAGTGAAGATCATGAGCATATTTTTTTCTTTCTCTCAAATTAATTTAAGTGAAGCAAGAGAGAATTTCTTAAAAAAATTATTAGCTCTTAAATAAATCTAAGAGAAGCAAGAGAGCATTTCTTCAAAAATACTAAAGCACACCGTGCTCAAAAAGATATAAGTGAAGCAATAGAGCAAGTCCATAGCTCATAAAAGATTTAAGTGAAGCATAGAGAGCAATTCTAACTAGTCATGACATAATTTTGGCTCTCTCAAATGGGTGTGTCCAGCAAGGAATCAAGACTTCAAATACAAAATAAAACGAGCAAAGACTCATATCATACAAGACGCTCCAAGCAAAACACATAGTATGTGACGAATAAAAATATAGCTTCGAGTAAAATACCGATGGTCGTTAGAAGAAAGAGGGGATGCCACTCGGGGCATCCCCAAGCTTAGTTGCTTGCTCTCTTTTGGATAATAGCTTGGGATGTCGGGGCATCCCCAAGATTAGGCTCTTCTTACTCCTTATTCCTTCATCAATCGTAAGATAACCCAAAACTTGAAAACTTCAATCACACAAAACTCAACAAAACCTTCGTGAGATCCATTAGTATAAGAAAATAAATCACTACTACAAGTGATGTATCAAACCAACTCATATTTTGTTCTTGCATTATATCTACTATATTCCAACTTTTCTATGGCAAAAAATCATCAAAGAAAACCATAGAGCCATCAAAACAAGCACACAACGCAAAGAAAACAGAATCTGTAAAAAAACAGAACAATCTGTAGTAATCTGGGTGTCTCGAATACTTCTGTAACTCCACAAATCCTGAAAACTTAGGAAGACCTGAGAAATTTGTATATTGATCTACTGCAAAAGGAATGGGTATTTTATCGCTCTCTGGTTAAAAATGAGAATTATTTTCGTGAGGGCAAAAGTTTCTATTTTTTCAGCAAGATCAAACAACTATCACCCAAGAAGATCCTAAAGGCTTTACTTGGCACAAACACTAACTAAAACACAAAAAACACAATCATAAAAGTATCATAATTTTGCGAACACTCAAGAACAGAAAGCAAAAATCAAAAATAAATTTTATTCATTGGGGTTGCCTCCCAACAAGCGCTATAGTTTTACGCCCTTAGCTAGGCATAAAGCAAGGATCAAAGTTTTGTCATCTTTGTTTCGACATCCATAATATTCCCTCGTGATTGATTCATATGGTGGCCTAATTCTTGTTCTAGGGAAGTGTTCCATACCCTTCCTCAAGGGAAATTGGAACTTAATATTGCCTTCTTTCATATCAATCACGGCACCGATAGTGCGTAAAAATGGTCTACCAAGAATAGTTGGACAAGATAGATTGCAATCAATATCAAGAACAATAAAATCTATGGGCACATAATTCCTATTTGCAAGAATAAGAACATCATTAATTATTCCCATAGGCTTTTTAATAGTAGGATCCTCCAAGTGCAAATTTAAAGAACATGATTCAATATCGGTAAGACCAAGCACATCACATAATGATTTCATAATAGTAGAAACACTAGCACCCAAGTCACACAAAGAAAAACACTCATAATTTTTAATCTTGACTTTGGTAGTAGGTTCCCATTCATCATGCAATTTTCTAGGAATTGAAACTTCTAATTCCAACTTTTCTTCTAAAGCTTTCATCATAGCATCGACAATATGTTTAGTAAAAGCTTTATTTTGTTCATAGGCATGGGGTGAATTTATCATGGAGCAACAAAGAAATACAATCAATCAAAGAGCAACTATCATAATTAAAGTCTTTGTAATCCAAAAGAGTGGGTACATCACTAGCTAAAGTTTTGACCTCTTCAAACCCACTTTTATCAATTTTCTCAACAAAATTTTCACCCTTCGAATTATCGGGACGCCTTCTAGCTAAAGTTGACTCTTCTCCAGTCCCTTCTTTATCAATCTTAACTTTACTAAACAAGGAATTAATAGAAGAAACACCAATCATTTTAAGATCTTCATCACTTTTGTCCTCTAGTGAGATTGGTTTAGTGGCCATTTGATATACTAGGGTAGCTTGTGCATCGGATATTTTTCCTAACAAACTTTCAACAAAAGCATACTTAGATTGGAGATAGCAAAATTCTCTACTAATATCATCAAGTTGTTTTGTTATAGCATCCAGCACAACGGAGTGCTCCTTAAGTTCTTCAGTAAAATAGTTATTATGTTCAAATTGTGTGGTCATATATTCCTTAGTACTTTTCTCAATTTCAAGCAAAATATTGGGATAAGGAACATCATAATATTTTCTTTGAGGCATCATGACTACGCAAACAAGAACGCACACAAAAACAGATCCGGCAAGAAAACAATGAACGAAAAAGAGGGGCGAATAAAATGGCAAATTTTGAGAAGTGGGGGAGAGGAAAACGAGAGGCAAATGGCAAATAATGTAAATTGCGAGGATATGAGATTTGTGATTAGGAACCTCGTATATGTTGAAGATCCTCCCTGGCAACGGTGCCGGAAATTCCTTTTGATGTCGGCTAGGACTACGTCGGTATTTCCCCAAAGAGGAAGGGATGATGCAGCATAGCGATGGTAGGTATTCCCCTCAGTGATGAAACCAAGGTTATCGAACCAGTAGGAGAACCAAGCAACACAACGTAAACAGCCCCTGCACACAAATAACATCCACTCGCGACCCAACGTGTTAAAGGGGTTGTCAATCCCTTTCGGGTAACGGTGCCAGAAATTGGTGCGTGGACGGGATAAAGTTGTAATAGATTGAATAAATAGATCACAAATAAAATAAAGTGCAGAAAATTATGTTTTTTTATTTTTGGTTTAATAGATCTGAAAATACATGCAAAGGAAAAGCAGATCGCAAAGGCAAATGTATGAGAAAGAGACCCGGGGGTCGTAGGTTTCACTAATGGCTTCTCTTAAGAAAAATAGCAAAGGTGGGTGAACAAATTACTGTTGGACAATTGATAGAACTTCAAATAATCATGACGATATCTAGGCAATGATCATTATATAGGCATCACGTCCAAGATTAATAGACCGACTCATGTCTGCATCTACTACTATTACTCCACACATCGACCGCTATCCAGCATGCATCTAGTGTATTAAGTTCATGGAGAAATGGAGTAATGCAATAAGAATGATGACATGATGTAGACAAGATCTATCTATGTAGAGATAGACCCCATCGTTTTATCCTTAGTAGCAACGATACATACGTGCCGGTTCCCCTTATGTCACTGGGATCAAGCACCATAAGATCGAACCCACTACAAAGCACATCTTCCCATTGCAAGATAAATAGATCAAGTTGGCCAAACAAAACCCAAATATCAGAGAAGAAATACGAGGCTACAAGAGATTATGCATAAAAGAGATCAAAGAAACTAAAATACTTTCATGGATATAAAAAGATATAACGGATCATAAACTCAAAGTTCATCAGATCCCAACAAACACAACGCAAAAATAGTTACATCATATGGATCTCCAAGAGACCATTGTATTGAGAATTCAGCGAGAGAGGGGAAGCCATCTAGCTACTGACTACAGAACCAAAGGTCTACAAAGAACTACTCACGCATCATTGGAGAGGCACCAATGGAGGTGGTGAACCCCATCTGAGATGGTGTCTAGATTGGATCCGGTGGTTCTGGACTCTGCGGCGGCTGGATCAATATTTCGTCGACTACCCTAGGGTTTCTGAAATATTGGGATATTTATAGAGCAAAGAGGCGGTCTGGGGGCACCCGAGGTGGGCACAACCCACCAGGGCGCTTCTGGGCCTCCTGGCGCGCCCTGGTGGGTTGTGCTATCCTCGGAGCACCCCCCCCCCCGGCGCAGCCAGGGCCCATTAGGTGTCTTCTGGTCCATAAAAAATCTCCGTAAAGTTTCATGGCATTTGGACTCCGTTTGGTATTGATTTTTTGCGGTGTAAAAAACATGCAAAAACATCAACTGGCACTTAACACTATGTCAATAGGTTAGTACCAAAAAATGATATAAAATGACTATAAAATGATTATAAAACATCCAAGATTGATAATATAAGAGCATGGAACAATCAAAAATTATAGATACGTTGGAGACATATCATCTTGCTCAAGAAGGAAGTAGCTACCTCATCACAAAATTATTTTTGCATTGCGTATAAAGTGTTCCTTGCCAGTAGGCGGCATAGCGTTTTCTTGGCCATGAGTCTACCCGCATGCTTGCAACCATCCCTGTAGGGTCCCCTTCCCGAAGAAAGGTCTTCTCTTCCCATCGTCCCGTCTGTGATGACAAGACATGGAGGGCGTATCGTGATGGTGGCCACTCCGAGCCCTTTATCTCTGGTTCCTTGAACTTGATGTAACTTGCAAGGTAGCAAATACGATGGACCGCAAAAACCTCGTAGTGCGGATATACCACTGGATCAAACGCAATGTACTTGTTAGAAGAAACGTGTTCCCATCAACGCACCGGGACACTTGGGCAGGCAAGCCAACTGTCCTGTGGCGGGGTTAACCACGCAGTCATGAACTAGAAGAAGGTCGTTGCGGTGATAGCTGACATAGACAGCTGGATCGCGGAGGTGGCCCGGCTTGCCGGAGACGGCGCGGCCGAGGTCGGCTGAGGTCGCGGCCCCCCTGGATGGACGGGAGAGAAACCGCGACGACCTGAGATCATACAGATTGAGGATGATGCTGTCCATCGAGTGTGGGAGGTCTAGCCACAGCAGGCTGTGCGTGTCGACGACGTCCCGCCACGCCTTGCAGACACAGCGGGACACGGCGAGACCATGTGGAGGAAGTTGGCTAAGGGCATCCGCGAGCACGTCTTCAGGCAGCAGCACCGATGGGTCTTTATGTTGCTCCATTGTTTTAGTCCTCGGAGGACCCATAACCAATTTTTTTCTTGGTCCCTCGGAGGGTTTCTCTTGGGAAATAATCCAAACGTGGGTGCAGCTACATAATGGACATGCCTTCTTCCCGATCGTAGAGGTTTCAGGTACTCGAGCCTCGTTGAGTTCTTTAGGCTATGTATACGGCTGTGTTCAAGTAGGATTTGGGTTGTTCACCGATTCGTATGGCTTACAGGTTTTTTTAAAGGAGGTTTGCCCCCGGCCTCTACATCTGAACGATGCATGCAGTCATCTTATTAAAAAGTCTCAAAGTATCATAGAGTTATAAAAGTATTATAACTCGCAAGCGGAGCAATGACAATTATAAAAAAGCTCAATATCACAACCTGTATGATGAAAGACAAGCTTCCTACACTCCTATCCTGTTATACGACCGCCATCCAAATCGGTTGAATATAGTCCATGCTACCATCTTCCATTGGTTGCACCCAGTAACCAATGGCTCCCTGGAATCTGTAGGAGTGAGTAAGGACCACGTACGGATTGTTCCTGCAATTCCATATAGCCCAAATAAGCGCACATATTCCAATACGAATGTGAGACGCAATAGTGTGATCAACTCCAGCTAACCACATCCAAAATAATGATTCGATGCTAATTGGAGAAATAATGTTAAAGGCTATATGAATTGTTCGCCAAATTAATTTCACGAGAGAGCAATCTATAATAGGTGTCGTATTGTTTTATCATGATCACAAACACAACATCGTGTACTGCCTATCCACCGTCGCTTTAGTAAATTATCTTTGATGAGAATCACTTGCTTGTAGACGAACCACATAAAAAATTTAATACGCAAGGGAACCTTAACCTTCCAAATATGTATTGATCTCGGAATTGGGCCAAAATTAATTAAATCCATATAAAACAATTTTACTGTAAACACTCGGTTTCTAGCCAACTTCTAGTGCAACGAATCAGGTTGGTCGGATAATTGAACATCTATCAATCTCCGTACCAAGTGCATCTAGGAATTCCAATGCTCCCCAAATAACGATCGCCTAAACTGAATATTCAAGGGTACTGGTTGTAATGTTGTGCCCACGTAATCTTAATTTTGCACAATATTATATAGGGTGGGGTATTGTATGGCTAGTGGCATCTCCCCTAACCACGTGTCCTCCCAAAATTTTGTTGTCATACCATTACCAACCAAGAAGTTGACCCTACGAAAGAACAAATCTTTCGTTCTCATAAGCCCCTTCCAGAATGGCGAATCAGTCGGTCTCGTGATGACTTGGGCTAACGTTTTCATTGTAGATATTTGCTGCGTAATATTTGTGCCCACATACCATCAGTCTCTACTGATAACCTATAGAGCGATTTACTCATAAGACATTTATTCTTAATTTCCAGGTTTTCAATGCCGAGACCACCCTGGTCCTTGGGTCAGCAGATTATAACCCATCGTGCTAGGCGATATTTCTTCTTAGTCTCATCTGACTGCTAGAAGAATTGAGATCAAAAGAAAACTAATATCTTTCGTACCCCCTTCGGTGCCTCAAAGAAAGATAACAGGAAAATTGGCATACTAGTAAGTACTGAGTTAATAAGCACTAGCGGACCTCCATACGTTAGCTTGCCCTTCCAACAGCTAAGCTTTTTTTCCAATTCGATCTTCGATGTACTTCCATTCTTTATTAGAAAGCTTGTGATGATGAATCGGTATACCCAAATAACTGAAAGGCAAAGAATCTAATTCACAACTAAACAATTGTCTATATGTGTCTTGCTCCTCTTTGGCCTTACCAAAGCAGAACAATTCGCTCTTGTGAAAGTTGTTTCTTAATCCCGACAATTGTTCGAAGAGATATAGTATTAGTTTCATATTTTGAGCTTTTGCAATGTCATGTTCCATGAAAAGGATAGTGTCGTCAGTATACTATAAAATGGAAACTCCCCCATCGACCAGATGAGGAACAAGCCCATCAACTTGGCCGTTTTCCTTGGCCCTGCCGATAAGAACGGTTAACATATCCGCCACTATGTTAAATAATAGAGGAGACATCGAATCCCCCTGTCTCAATACCTTATGAGTCTGAAAATCCTGATTAATATCATCATTAACCTTAATTCTGACACTACCTTTTTGGACTAGAGAACCCACTTGGTTTCGCCATGCCTCATTAAAACCTTTCATGCACATTGTATAGCTTACCGGGAGCTCTACCTATTTATTTTCCATCCTTGGCAAGAGTCGAATTTGTGTTCATTCAATTTGTTTGCTATAGAAGATAAGATCTGGGCTCGTCGAGGAGACAAGGTCCTTAGGGCTTAGGGCATGTGCAATGGTGCTATTTGAGAAATGTGAGCGCGTGCGATTTTTTTACTTGTAACCATTGGATCCATCCCTCTCACATCATCCTTTGTCCCCATGCATGCTCGTTCTTAAGTCAGATAAAACACAATCGTTGAACCCCCTTTGTAGCTCCGCCATGTATATATGCAATCTGCCGCCTTGCTGTCGGCATCACCATGTCATGCTCAGCTCCACCATGTCCCAACGCAGTGCCAGCTTGTTGGCCCGGCGCGCGGCCACCGGGGTTGAAGAATATTGACCGCCATTGGCTTCCAGTTTCTGCCTTTTTGATGGTTGCAACACTCCAAAGGCCGATTCCAGTGCGGGGGCGCCATAGTAACATTCCCCATCGTCTTTGCCCTAGTCTTGCCGTCGTCATTGGTTTCCACCACCGTGGCCGCGACAAGAAAGAAAAATTCAGCGAACAAAGCTGGTGTCACCGGTTGTAGCAAAACAAATTG
Organism: Triticum dicoccoides; assembly: GCF_002162155.2. NCBI lineage: Eukaryota > Viridiplantae > Streptophyta > Magnoliopsida > Poales > Poaceae > Triticum > Triticum dicoccoides. The sequence continues at coordinate 280,294,755 of NC_041380.1, read as the reverse complement.
CCTGTCACAGCAAAAACACATACCAGTTCCGAAAAAAACATGTGTCGCCATCGCCGGACGTAGCAAAACAAATCACCCGTTGTAGCAAAAACACATGCTACTAGTAGCAAAAAATAGATCTTCCTTAGGAGAAACGAAAAAATCTAGCGAACAAAAGCCATCCGGTGTCGCCGATCGTAGCAAAAAAATCACTGGATGCGGCAAAAACACTTATCGGTTCCAGCAAAAACATGCATCGCCACCGATATCTTAACAAAAAACCTTGTCCGATCTAGCAAAAATTCTTGCTGGTTGTAGCAAAAAAAAAGAGCCAGTGCCGGCAAAAAAATCGCTGGTTGCGGCACCGAAGGCCACTATCTCCATCGCCGGCAGCACCGATAGTTTTGGTCGTCCTCGACGCATGCAGCACGCAGGGCCCAAAAAATCAGAGCAATCATGGCCGTCAGTCACAACATCTGTGGCCGTCGGCCATCCCCACATCACCGCCGGCGATGGCAGCTCGTAGATGAGAGAAATAGAGAGATGAGAGGAGACCTTTCTGCACCATTGCCGCCCATGGCAGTTTCCTAGATGAGAAAAATGAGAGAGATGGGAGAAGGCACGCAGAACGAATGGACGAGAGTAATCCTGAAGAGATAAGGGGAAAGCAGAAAAGGCGGTGGGTGGGTCCACCCCAGACGTGTCTTGTGCGGGTGATCGGCCATGTTTTTGGCCGGTCCGTTGGCTACAAACATTTCCCTTTGAGGCATGCCACACAAAATAAATGATGAGATGGAGGAAAGATAAATTATAAGAAAAGGCTTATTTTCACTTAATTAAGATATGATTTCTTAGCAATAATTGTCTCATCACATATTTAAGGATATCTAATTATTGAAAATAAGACCAAGAATAACCCATTATATATAATTTTCATTATCTTCTCTAGATTACATGACAGACAAAGGATAAAAGAGCTTTATCAAGCATTGTACAAGCCCTTATATCTCAAAAATCTTCTACCGCTCCGGTTACAGCACACCCATTTTTTCTGAGAAATGTTATCTGTCATTTGTTCCCTCGGAGGGATTTTCCAACGAACCACCTTTTGGTCGTTGGATGGAAACCACAGATGTTAAAGCGCTCTAGGTTGCCACGTCAGGAAGTCGAACTCGTTCGTTGGGAACTTAGCCGCCGTGAACGCTTCCGCATTTGCTCCATTTCATCACCGATGCCCCCCACCCCTACTCACTATCCCATCCCCTCGGTTGACCACGTAAAGTGAGGGAGAGAGAGAGAGCAGACCAAAGAGAGATCGAGGGTTCTGACGACCATGAACCACATAAAATTTCCAATCCTCCCTGCGGAGGGAGCTGGTCACCGAGATTCACCGGGCGCCCGAGCGGTGGCACCACAATGTGTGTGTGCGGGTCCCAACCTGGGAGGTGGGGTTCATGTGGGGAGAGAATTTCCCCTCCTCCTCTGCGACACTCCTGCGATCATCCGGGAGGCTAACCCTAGTGGCGCCACCTGCAATCTCCTCCTCCTCCCTTCTCCCTCGCTGCCGCCAGGGGCGCATAGGGCAAAGCCAGTGCGTCACCGGTGGTAGTTGATGTCGCTTGAAGCTACGTCGGTATTGCCCCAAAGAGGAAGGGATGATGCAGCATAGCGGCGGTAGGTATTTCCCTCAGATATGAAACCAAGGTTCCCTAACCAGTAGAAGAACCAAGTAACACAACGTAAACAACCCCTGCCCACAGATAACAAATCCTCACAACCCAACGTATTAAAGGAGTTGTCGATCCCTTTCTGGTAATGGTGCCAGAAATTGGTGCGTGATAGGAGAAAGTTGTAATAGATTAAATAAATAGATCGTAAATAAAACAAAGTGCAACGAAGTATTTTTGGGTTTTTGGATTAATAGATATGAAAATAAATGCAAGAGAAAAGTAGATCCCAAAGGCAAATATATGAGAAAGAAGACCCGGGGGCCGTAGGTTTCACTAGTGGCTTCACTCGAGAAAAATAGCAAACAGTGGGTAAAAAAATTACTGTTGGGCAATTGATAGAACCTCAAATAATTATGAAGATATCCAGGCAATGATCATTACATAGGCATCACATCCAAGATTAGTAGACCGACTCCTGCCTGCATCTACTACTATTACTCCACACATCGACTGCTATCCAGCATGCATCTAGTGTATTAAGTTCATGGAGAAACGGAGTAATGCAATAAGAACGATGACATGATGTAGACAATATCTATCTATGTAGAGATAGACTCCATCGTAAGATCAAACCCACTACAAAGCACCTCTTCCCATTGCAAGATAAATAGATCAAGTTGGCCAAACAAAACCCAAATATCGGAGAAGAAATACGAGGCTATAAGCAATCATGCATATAAGAGATCAAAGAAACTCAAATAACTTTCATGGATATAAAAAGATAGATCTGATCATAAACTCAAAGTTCATCGATCCCAACAAACACACCGCAAAAGAGTTACATCATATGGATCTCCAAGAGACCATTGTATTGAGAATCAAGAGAGAGAGAGAGAGAGAGAGAGAGAGAGATGAAGCCATCTAGCTACTAACTACGGACTCGAAGGTATACAAAGAACTACTCATGCATCATCGGAGCAATGGAGGTGGTGAACCTCATCTGAGAAGGTGTCTACATTGGATCTGGTGGTTCTGTACTCTGCGGCTGCTGGATGAATATTTCGTCGACTCCCTAGGGTTCTGGGATTTTGGGGGTATTTGTAGAGCAAAGAGGCGGTCTGGGGGGCACCCGAGGTGGACACAACCCACCAGCGCGCGCTTGGGCCTCCTGGCACGTCCTGGTGGGTTGCCCCCTCCTCGGGACTCCCCCCAGGTGCAACCAGGGCCCAACATGTTCCTTCTGGTCCATAAAAATCTCCGTAAAGTTTTGTGGCATTTGGACTCCGTCTGATATTGATTTTATGTGATGTAAAAAACACAGAAAAACAGGAACTCGCACTTGGCACTATGTCAATAGGTTAGTACCAAAAAATAATATAAAATGACTATGAAATGATTATAAAATATCCAAGATTGATAATATAACAGCATGGAATAATCTAAAATTATAGATACGTTGGAGATATATCAGTAGTGGGGCTCCTTTGTCTCATCATGAGGGGGTGTGGCATAGGCATGGTCACGCGTGTTGGGATGTGGCACTAGATGTCGGGCGCGGCACCATGGTGGTGCTTCAGAGCGGGCCGGCGATGGTGGTGTGGCAGAGGTGCGACAGGCGGCATGGTGGTGGCGCAGCCCAACACGTGGTGATAGAGGTGGCGGCTTCGTGGCAGTGTGGCCGGATCCGCCTCTAACGCTGCGGGTCACGGGCGGCCTGTGCCGCAAGCGGCCTATCTTGCCATGGTGTGATGGTGAGGGGGCGGCGCAGCAGCGATGGAGGTGGGCGGACCCCGTCCAGTCGGGCCCTTGTAGCTGGACGGCAGCGCTTGGCGCGGGAGGGCCTACCTGGTTGGCAACCTTGGTTGCGATTGTGGGTCAATTCGGTATCCCTCATTGGTGGGTGCGTGATTGCTAGTGGCCTCGCTGGGATGTGTGCTGGCTGCCATGGTGGGGCTACATGGCGGTGTGTTCGATGGCGAGCTCGGTATGAGGGACAGGTGGCCTCGATGTGATCGCGTCACCTGCAGTTGGCACACAGGTGTGCCGGTCCGAATGCGTCCGCTCCTCCTTCTCCCCATTTCCTCATGTTCGATTGGGATCTCGGTAGGAGGGATGAGTGGCCTCGATGTGGTTGAGTCACCTGTCGCCAGCATAGGGGTGTGCCAGTCCGAATGCGTTCGCTCCTCCCTCTCCCCCTTTCCTAGGCTGCAGGCGGATTGGCGCAGGTCTACCGATGTCCGAGGCAAAGCGTCTGCTGGTGGCTCGATCGATCGGGGGCTGACGATTGGGCCAGAGCTAGGGCCTTTGTGTGGTCACGGGGATGTCTGGTTGCAAGGCGGTGGCTCTGGCGGCGGGAGGCGCGGCGTTTAGGGGCGGAGCATGTGTCTCAGGTGCGGACGGGCAACCATGGCCACGCGGGTGGTGTGGTTGCGGGTGGTTGACGGAGCTAGTGTGCAACAGAGGGGGTGAGCGTCGGGGTATACCACTTGCCCAATCCTTTGATTGGCCGACAATGGCGGCGGACGTTGACGTCGTATCCTTCCTGAAGGCTCCGTCGTGGCGTTCCCTCTCCTGTCATCTTGCTTTGGCTGAAAACTGATCTTCGGGATCGGGCGGTGGCAGCTATCCATGGCACCGCTTTGGAGTCCTGGCTTTGTTGTTATCTAACTCACCTCTCTATTGTGGATGCTCATGGTGGGGGTCTCCATCGGCTCCAAGAGGTCTTCCTCGCTCATCTGTGGTTGTCGGTGTACTAGAGTAGGGGTACCCTATTACCCCGAACTCGTGCACGGGCAGTTGCAGCGCACCGCGGCAAGGCTTGCCGGCTGACCGCCAGGACCCTCCGTGGTTCCCCTTGAAGACCATTCAAGAACAAAGTACTCAAATCAAGGCCCCGGCAAGAGGAGCTTGCCGGGAAGGCCAACCAAGGCCCCGGCAAGAGGAGCTCGCCGGGAAGAGACGAGACCCCGGCAAGAGGAGCTTGCCGGGAAGGCCATTCAAGGCGTATCGAGAAAGCTTGCCGCGACGCGCCCCGCGTCCCGGCAAGAACCGGCGAGCGACAAGCTTCCGGACGCGACAAGACGACGGCCACGGCAAGGAGTTTGCCGCGGGAAACCCCCACTTCGTGCCTGCGCTCCAGCACACCTGCTAACGTGTCGCTCTAGGGCTCTCCCAAGCACACGTGGCAGGAGGCCGTGCAGCTAGGGGTACGTGGTGGCAAGCAGAGATGAAGAGAAGCCCATCGTGGCAAACGGTGGCGCTCCTAACGGTCACCTTTTGCATTGTTTAGGAGACTCAGATAGGCATTTAATGCCCTTGTCCCCTGCCGTCAGAGTTAGGTAGGGCGCACTGTATCCACAGTAGCGGTAGCTGCACCTATCGCATCCTTTTCCATTTTTACCGTTCTTGTCTACGTTGCCCCCTGTCGGTGACCCCTTGAGAGTATAAAAGGAGGCCCAAGCGCAACGTAGAAGGGGTTCGGAAGTTCAGAGGTCCGACCAGTTCGGCTCGTTCAACACCAGGAACACTCTCACGCTCAGTCTGGCAGCGTCCATCGCTCCTGAGCAAGAATCCAATATACACAAACAAGCATCAGTAGGGTTTTACGCATCCGTGCGGCCCGAAGCTGGGTAAAATCGCCCGCGTGCACTGCCTCGATCCGCTCTTTGTGCGCTCTTCGCCTCCAACCGAACCGAAAGGGGCCCTGTCCCCATAGGTGTTGGCGGGAATCAGCATCGCCCCCGACATCTCTGGCGCGCCAGGTAGGGGGCGTCGAGATCGTGCGAACCCGATCCGGCGTGCGCGCAAGCTAAATCTTCATCGTCATGGCTCCCAAGGAGCGGGCTAGCAAAAGAACGACGCCAGGGCGGCAACAGAAAAAGCTAAGTCATGCAAAACTTTAGATATTTCCTTACTATATAAGGTTATCCGCCTCGGAGATCTTGTTCTTTGTACGGAAAACCTGTGCGTGGAGGAATCAACTCATAGCTAGTCGCGCCCTTACTTTGTTTCGAGTCCACTCAACAATTTAAGTGAGCTGCTAGCGCCCTTACTTTGCTTCGAGTCCGCTCAGCAACTTAAGTGAGCTGCTAGCGCCCTTACTTTGTTTCGAGTCCGCTCAACAACTTAAGCGAGCTGCAACTAGTTGTGACAAGATTGCTTGTCGGTAGCGACCCCGCCAGCAGGCTGCTGAAGTTCCGCACTCGGCGCTCGCGGCAAGGGTGCCTGCACCGGCAAGTTTCCCTAGAAAGCGTAGGGTGGACGTACAAAGAGAAGTTGAACAGGAAGATAGCATGCGCTATTTATTTGAGATTTCTGCATAGACCTGTATGCCGAGGAGCCTTCTCGGGGCTAGTTGCGCTCCATGTTGCCTCGAGTCCGCTCGGCAACTTGTGCGGTTGCTCTAGAACCAAGAAGGTAGACCTTTTCGGGAGGCGTTGTTCCCGAATAGTCGCTAAGGGCCCGTTCCCTCAAGCGCTACTGGCTGGATCGTACGCACCGGAAAGCATTCCAGCAGGCATAGGGAATATGCAGCAAAAGTCGAAATTTGCAAGCAAGTTGAGTGCACTTCGGATGCTAATCACTTGCTATGTTTGAACGCAGTTATGGCCCGGGGGCTGGCAACGCCCTTAGGGCCAACATCTTCGGCGTCAAGAACGACGAAGTTCTTCGCCATAAGCCTTTTCGGCAACGATCTTGCCGGGAGCCGGCGTCAAGAACGACGAAGTTCTTCGCCTTAAGCCTTTCCAGCAACGATCTTGCCAGGAGCCGGCGTCAAGAACGACGAAGTTCTTCGCCATAAGCCTTTCCAGCAACGATCTTGCCAGAAGCCGGCGTCAAGAACGACGAAGTTCTTCGCCATAAGCCTTTCCGGCAACGATCTTGCCGGGAGCCGGTGTCAAGAACAACGAAGTTCTTCACCATAAGCCTTTCCGGCAACGATCTTGCCGAAAGCCGGCGTCAAGAACAACGAAGTTCTTCGCCATAAGCCTTTCCGGCAACGATCTTGCCGGGAGCCGGTGTCAAGAACAACGAAGTTCTTCGCCAAAAGCCTTCCTGGCAACGAGCTTGCCGGAAGCCGGCATCAAGAACGTCAAAGTTCTCTGCTGAAGATAAAAGCCTTCCTGGCAACCAGCTTGCCGGAAGCTGGCATCGAGAACGTCAAAGTTCTCTGCTGAAGATAAAAGCCTTCCTGGCAACCAGCTTGCCGGAAGCCGGCATCGAGAACGTCAAAGTTCTCTGCTGAAGATAAAAGCCTTCCTGGCAACCAGCTTGCCGGAAGCCGGCATCGAGAACGTCAAAGTTCTCTGCTGAAGATAAAAGCCTTCCTGGCAACCAGCTTGCCGGAAGCCGGCATCGAGAACGTCAAAGTTCTCTGCTGAAGATAAAAGCCTTCCTGGCAACCAGCTTGCCGGAAGCCGGCATCGAGAACGTCAAAGTTCTCTGCTGAAGATAAAAGCCTTCCTGGCAACCAGCTTGCCGGAAGCCGGCATCGAGAACGTTAAAGTTCTCTGCTGAAGATAAAAGCCTTCCTGGCAACCAGCTTGCCGGAAGCCGGCATCGAGAACGTCAAAGTTCTCTGCTGAAGATAAAAGCCTTCCTGGCAACCAGTTTGCCGGAAGCCGGCATCGAGAACATCGAAGTTCTCTGCCGAAGATAAAAGCCTTCCTGGCGACCAGCTTGCCGGAAGCCGGCATCGAGAACGACAAAGTTCTCTGCTGAAGATAAGAGCCTTCCCGACAAGCCAGTATCGCGGGGGGCTGTGAGTGCCAAGAATCGTCCACGGCAAACCAGAGTTGCCGAGGGCTGCACTATCAGATAAGTCTTTCATCCCTCATCATGCATCCTCTTATGGACTGGGGAATGCGAAACCATGTTTCTTCCCGGAAACTGCCGTGCTCCCTCGACTCTAGGCCCTGGGGCTCGTTCTCGGGGCCAAGTTTGGTCGTAGTCGCGGCAGCAAAGGGATGAAACGAGGAGACCGCACCCACCTCGTTCCTGCCTCCGTCAAAAGCGTGAGAAAGGTCGAGCGACGTGGGAAGGCGGCAGGGTCTGTTGCCGGGAGATGAAATGTCTGTCCGAGGGATACCAAGGATTTGCTCCTTGGCGTGGGTTTAACTCGCGAGACAAATAACCCGGCAAGCATCCCCTTTCATTAAAAAACATCCCACTCAGGTACAATCCATAGAGGATGAAAAACATGAAAGAGAGGATTACAGATTTTAGATACAGCTAAGGCCCGAAGGCTTACAAATTAAAAAGATAAGGTGCCCGTAATCCCTTTCTTGTCCCTCTTTTCAGGAGGCAGGTCAAGGAGGCGAAAAGGGCAAAAGGAGTGCCTAGGCGAGCTACGGGTGCCAGAAGACACCAAGGGAACATCCCGGGGGCCGTCCGAAGGCTGGACGGCGACGGCGGCGCCGGAAGCGGGGCTCGAAGATGGGGCAACAGGACGTCAGCACGCTGTCGAGGGCACCACGCCCTCGTACTCCGGCTTGACGGCCTTGTCGCCTGCTCTCTTCCCCTTCCGCAGCCTCCCTACGCCAGCCGCCCAAGGAGACGACCCCGGGGAGTTCAAGAAGCCGGCGACGCGGATGATGGAGTCGCCGGTGCCGCGCAAGGCGGCGCCCGACGCCTAGTCGGACCCGCTACCCCGCCGCCCGCTACCCTCGTCGTCGCTGTCGCTCCCCTCCTCGTCGCTCTCGCTCAAGGAGGAGCCTTCGCTGTCGGAGGAGCTATCCACGCAGCACTTCGCCCGAGTGCCGAAGCACCCGAAGGCCTTGACGGAGAGGAGATCACCCTCCATCAACTTAAAATGGAGGGTAAACCCCTCCGTCAAGCTGTGGATGCGGGCGAACGTCTTCCACCCTCGATCAAGATACATCACATTAGGGGCTGGGAATACAACGCGGACTCGCGTGCCGTTGATCCCACAGCCCCTCATGTGCAATCTCAGCGTCTCGGGCGGGTCCACTTCCATCGCGCGCGC
>NC_041380.1:280224799-280285693 GCF_002162155.2 Triticum dicoccoides | reverse complement strand
ACTCGCAAGGGTCGTCCCCTATATGGACCGCCGTGGGGGGGGGGGGAGCCGCCGGCGGAGGTGAAGCTGACGCGCCGCCCCGTCCGCCTCTTCCCCGAGCGCCTCGACCTCGTCCGCGGCCTCGCCCCCTCCCTCTTCCCCTCATGGCTGGCTCTGCCACCACGGGCGCGGAAGAGGGAGAGATGCGTTGTCTGGCGGCGACCCTCGCCGCCACCGATGAAGGGCCTGGGTTCCCTTTCTCCATGGCAGATGAGAGAAAGGGGAGCAGAAGCTGAAGAAAGGAGAAGATGAGAGAGTGCGGGTTTCCATGCTCCCATCCCGCTCTTTATAAAGGAGCGAAGTGGGGGCTCGGCCGCCCCGCTCAGCGAATCAAGGCACGGGAAGGGCAGGGAGTCGGGGCCAACCCGCTCGCGACGGCCCAGTTTCCAAATCCACCGTTCGTGACCTCAAGCGCATGGGAGCCGCGTGGCGGGGATGCAGAACTAAGGAGACAGATGAGGCGGCATCGCTCCACCCCGTGAACGCGGGGAGTGGACGTCCCGAAAACCGCGCACCGGCCCCATCCAGTAAATGCATCACGCCCTCACACCTACCTCCGTTTAAGGAGGAGGGCGTGAATCGTCCTCACCATCGTGGCCTGACGCATGCTCGGGGAGCTTAGCCCCACGCACGCCTCCCACGATCTCTCCCACGACGCCGCGTTTGACGCGTGCCGTTCTGGGCGTGCGCGGTGGGAGCGGAGTTAGATTCGGCGTGACCTAGGCCGCCCATGCCCGTGCACTGTTTTGGGCCTGGCCCAACAGCGCTCGGCACCGTGTATGGCCCAGGCCCGGGGGCTCCTGTCGGTGTACTAGAGTAGGGGTACCCTATTACCCCGAACTCGTGCACGGGCAGTTGCAGCGCCCCGCGGCAAGGCTTGCCGGGTGACCGCCAGGACCCTCCGTGGTTCCCCTTGAAGACCATTCAAGAACAAAGTACTCAAATCAAGGCCCCGGCAAGAGGAGCTTGCCGGGAAGGCCAACCAAGGCCCCGGCAAGAGGAGCTCGCCGGGAAGAGACGAGACCCCGGCAAGAGGAGCTTGCCGGGAAGGCCATTCAAGGCGTATCGAGAAAGCTTGCCGCGACGCGCCCCGCGTCCCGGCAAGAACCGGCGAGCGACAAGCTTCCCGACGTGACAAGACGACGGCCGCGGCAAGGAGTTTGCCGCGGGAAACCCCCACTTCGTGCCTGCGCTCCAGCACACCTGCTAACGTGTCGCTCTAGGGCTCTCCCAAGCACACGTGGCAGGAGGCCGTGCAGCTAGGGGTACGTGGTGGCAAGCAGAGATGAAGAGAAGCCCATCGTGGCAAACGGTGGCGCTCCTAACGGTCACCTTTTGCACTGTTTAGGAGACTCAGACAGGCATTTAATGCCCTTGTCCCCTGCCGTCAGAGTTAGGTAGGGCGCACTGTATCCACAGTAGCGGTAGCTGCACCTACCGCATCCTTTTCCATTTTTACCCTTCTTGTCTACATTGCCCCCTGTCGGTGACCCCTTGAGAGTATAAAAGGAGGCCCAAGCGCAACGTAGAAGGGGTTCGGAAGTTCAGAGGTCCGACCAGTTCGGCTCGTTCAACACCAGGAACACTCTCACGCTCAGTCTGGCAGCGTCCATCGCTCCTGAGCAAGAATCCAATATACACAAACAAGCAGCAGTAGGGTTTTACGCATCCGTGCAGCCCGAAGCTGGGTAAAATCGCCCGCGTGCACTGCCTCGATCCGCTCTTTGTGCGCTCTCTGCCTCCCACCGAACCGAAAGGGGCCCTGTCCCCATAGGTGTTAGCGGGAATCAGCATCGCCCCCGACAGTGGTTTGCTTGGTTGTCGGTGGGGTGGTGTGAGGTGTGTCGGCGCCCCGCACCTATGTATCTTGCGTTGGGTGTGTGTGTGTGTGTGTGTGTTTGTATTGGTCTCTCAGTTGTAATCATGACGGTATATTTATAATATAAAACAGGGAGAAACGCTTTTTGGGTAACCTAGGAGGTGGATGTGCCCGTGCGGGAGCTGCTCGTCGCCAGGCCCCGGCGGAATCGCTCCGCCGGAGGGCAAAGTGCTCCTCCCCAAGTTCCGCCTCGAGACGGTGGCACTCCATCCCGAAAGTCCTCTCCTTATTTTTATAGGTCAAAATGACCTATATACCAGAAGATGGGCACTGGAGGTGGGCCTGGGTGAGCACAACCCACCAGGGCACCCCTGGGGGCCCAGGCGTACCCTGGTGTCTTGTGCTCACCAGGGTGGCCCCCTCTGGTACTTATTTGCTCCAATATTCTTCATATATTCCATAAAAATTTTCCGTAAAGTTTTAGCTTTTTGTAGTTGTGCAGAATAGGTAGCCTGACGTAGCTTTTTCAGGTCCATATTTCCAGTTGTCGGAACTCTCCCTCTTTGTGTGTACCTTGCATATTATGAGAGAAAATGCATTAGAATTGTTGGGGAATGTAGTAATTTCAAAAAAATTCCTACGCACACGCAAGATCATGGTGATGCATACCAACAAGAGAGGGAGTATCGTCCACGTACCCTCGTAGACCGTAAGCAGAAGAGTTATGAGACGCGGTTGATGTAGTCGTACGTCTTCATGATCCGACCGATCCAAGTACCGAACGTACGACACCTCTAAGTTCAGCACACGTTCAGCTCGATGATGTCCCACGAACTCCGATCCTGCAGAGCTTCACAGGAGAGTTTCGTCAGCACGACGGCGTGATGACGGTGATGATGTTGCTACCGACGCAGGGCTTCGCCTAAGCACCGCTACGATATGATCGAGGTGGATTATGATGGAGGGGGCACCGCACACGGCTTGGAACAATCAACTTATGTGTCCTAGGGTGCCCCCTACCCTCGTATATAAAGGAGCAAGGGGGGAGGCCGGCCGGCCCTTGCAGGGCGCGCCAGGAGGAGGAGTCCTCCTCCTAGTAGGAGGAGGACTCCCCTTTCCTACTCCTACTAGGAGGGGGAAAGGAAGGAGGAGAGGGAGAAGGAAAGGGGGGCGCCACCCCCCTTCCCTAGTCCAATTCGGACTAGAGGGGGAAGGGGCAGGCAGCCTGCCCTGGCCGGCCCTCTCTCTCTCCACTAAGGCCCATGTGGCCCATTACTTCTCCCGGGGGGGTTCCGGTAACCCTCCGGCACTCTGGTTTTCTCCGAAATCACCCGGAACACTTCCGGTATCCGAATATAGTCGTCCAATATATTAATCTTTATGTCTCGACCATTTCGAGACTCCTCTTCATGTCCGTTATCACATCCGGGACTCCGAACTACCTTCGGTACATCAAATCACATAAACTCATAATATCGATCGTCACCGAACGTTAAGTGTGCGGACCCTACGGGTTCGAGAACTATGTATACATGACCGATAAACGTCTCCTGTCAATAACCAATAGCGGAACCTGGATGCTCATATTGGTTCCTACATATTATACGAAGATCTTTATTGGTCAAACCGCATAACAACATACGTTGTTCCCTTTGGCATCGATATGTTACTTTGCCCGAGATTCGGTCGTCGGTATCTCAATACCTAGCTCAATCTCGTTACCGGCAAGTCTCTTTACTCGTTTTGTAATGCATCATCCCGCAACTAACTCATTAGTTGCATTGCTTGCAAGGCTTATAGTGATGTGCATTACCGAGAGGGCCCAGAGATACCTCTCTGACAATCGGAGTGACAAATCCTAATCTCGATCTATGCCATCTCAACAAGTACCATCGGAGACACCTGTAGAGCACCTTTATAATCACCCAGTTACGTTGTGATGTTTGGTAGCACACAAAGTGTTCCTCCGGTAATCGGGAGTTGCATAATCTCATAGTCATAGGAACATGTATAAGTCATGAAGAGAGCAATAGCAGTGAACTAAAATGATCAAGTGCTAAGCTAACAGAATGGGTCAAGTCAATTACATCATTCTCCTAATGATGTGATCTCGTTTATCAAATGACAACTCATGTATATGGTTAGGAAACATAACCATCTTTGACCAACGAGCTAGTCAAGTAGAGGCATACTAGTGACACTCTGTTTGTCTGTGTATTCACACATGTATTATGTTTCTGGTTAATACAATTCTAGCATGAATAATAAACATTTATCATGAAATAAGGAAATAAATAATAACTTTATTATTGACTCTAGGGCATATTTCCTTCAAGAATTACTCCAAAAAGAATTATTATGCATAAAAACATCATAAATAACAGTAGGAAAACATGATGCAAAATGGATGTATCAACTCCCCCAAGTTTAGACCTCACTTGTCCTCAAGCGAAAACCGAAATCGAAAAACATGTCCACATGCTTAGAAAGAGAGGTGTCGATAAAAATAAAATACGGACATAGAAGCATCATGTTGATTATTATAACAGCAACAAACTTAAACATAAGACTTTTATCATAGATTCTCATGAATAAGTGACAAGTCATCACGCTATCGAAGTATGAAACATAAACTCTATTAGAGACAAACAAACTATGTTCTCAGTCAACTTTGCAACTACAATTCATCATCTTTTCAGGAAGGGTCACGTATTGGAGCCTTTAGGCAAGTCCACATACTCAACCATCATATAGTCTTCCATTATTGCTAACACCCACCGCATACACATGAGCAAAACATTTCAATTGGACACATAGAAATATAGGGGCTTATAGTTTCACCTCCCAACGTATTCACCTCAAGAGTGATGTCAACAATAATAACTCATGCTACCCATATTCAACTGGACATATGTGCCTAGATCTTTCCTCACCACATGATGCTTGCCAAAGGAGAAAAATAAAAAGGAATAGAGAGAAAACTTTGACTCTTTGCATAGAAGTAAATACATAAAAGTAAAAGATAGGCCGTTCGCAGAGGGAAGCAGAGGTTGCCATGCGCTTATTTTTTTTGTATGCTCAACCCCTTAGTGCAAAAGAACGTCATGTTGTATTGCCACTTGTGATGGTAACATTTATTATGTAGTCTGTCGCTTTTATTCTTCACCATCACAAGTCCGTACAACGCTCAATTTTCTCTTACACTAAATGATCTCACACTTTTAGAAGCAATTTTTATTGCCTTATTGCACCTATGAAAACTTACTTAAGGGATCTTGCTCAATCCCTAGGTAGGTAAGGTGGACACTTGAAAATAAGATTTGGGTTTAAGGGTTTTTGGATGCACTAGTATCTCTACTTGGTGCGGAATTTTTGGCTAGGATAGTGTATTTATATGTGAATCTTATCTTCCCTTATTAATTCTTTCATGAGTTGCGTCATTGACTAATGCTATGTTTGTCAATCTCTAATAAAATTTTCTACTTATACTTTTCCTTATGTGGTGTCATCACCTACCATGAGATTAGCATATGATCTTCCTGATTTATTTCCTTTCCTTTTATTTATTTCCTTTCTTTTTATTGCAACAAGAAAGTAAAGAAAGCAAAAACTCAAACTAAACTTTATTATATATCTCACACACGATTACAAGGATATATCACTAAGCAAACTCTCGAAAAGAAAGGATCGAACTAAACTTTTATTCATCTAAAGCAAAAGATCGAACTAAAGTAAGTAAAGGCAAAAGATAGTGGGGATGATACGATACCGGGGCACCTCCCCCAACCTTGGCGGAAGTCAAGGGTAGTGCCCATACCTGATACTCAATTTTCTTTTAGTGATGAAGAAGGAGGTGGTGGTGATGTAGTGGAGGTCCTGTCCTTCTTCCTCAGCTTACGCTTGAGGATAGAATTTTCCTCCTTCAATTCACCGATCTCCTGTTCAAGCTCCAGTACCTTTTTGCATAAATCTTGCTTACTGTCCTGCAAAAGGAGGAAGGATATAAACTGAACCTTAGGCCTCTTTGGTCTGTTCGGGAGGCTTGACTTCTTGAATTCCACATGCATGTCCCCAGGTTCAGGCAATGGAGTTCTGTCCTCATATGAGCTCGTCTCCTCCTTCTCCCTATGATAATAGTCTTCCTCTTCCTCCATGGTGCATCCATAGTGCTCCACATCCCCATAGGACTTGGGTTTTGTGATGAAATTAGCAGCATAGCTTTCACCCTCGGAGTCTTGGGATGACATGATTTCAGATCTGACAGGAAAACAACAAGAAAATAAAACAGAAGATTTCTCCATGATACGGTGATCAATAGGTTCAGGGGGTATGTAAAGACTTTTTTATCTTGGGGGACAAGCAAACTGTAGAAAAACGCAGTCCAAAAAGTACCTGAGGTGGGCACAACCCACCTAGGCGCGCCTGGCAAGCCAGGCCCGCCCTGGTGTCTTGTGCCCACCAGGGTACGCTTCCTGGTTGTTTCTTATTTTCCTAATTTTTGTTATATTCCAAAACTGAGAAAAAATATTTTTGCAGATTTTTTGGAGTCTGTTTACTTACTGTATCACGTACCTCCTTATTTTCACGATTCTGGAGTGTTCCAGAAGGACTCTTTTATGTGTTCTTCCGGTGTCAAAATTTGGATAATATTACTTTCAACATTAATGGGCGTACCTAAGATATAGTGTTTTATTTATTGCCCATTAACAACCTTTGGGTTAGTACCTTCGACATTATTTATTTTGATAGCTCCAGACCGATAAACCTCCTCGATAACATAGGGTCCTTCCCATTTTGATAGGAGTTTTCCTGTAAAGAATCTAAAATGAGAGTTGTACAAAAGAACATATTCTCCAACTTTAAACTCATGCTTTTGGATTCTTTTATCATGCCATCTTTTAACTTTTTCTTTAAATAACTTGTCATTTTCATAAGCTTGGGTTCTCCATTCATTTAAAGAGCTAATATCAAATAACCTCTTTTCACCGGCAACTTTGAAATCATAGTTGAGTTCTTTGATTGCCCAATATGCTTTATGTTCTAACTCAAGAGGTAAATGACAAGCTTTTCCATAAACCATTTCATAAGGAGACATACCCATAGGATTTTTATATGCTGTTGTATAAGCCCAAAGTGCATCATCTAATTTCTTAGACCAATTCTTCTGGGACATTGACAGTCTTTTGCAAGATTAATTTTATTTCTCTATTTCTAAGTTCAACTTGACCACTAGACAGAGGATGATAAGGTGATGCAATTCTATGGTTAACATCATACTTGGCAAGCATTTTACGGAAAGCACCATGAATAAAGTGTGAACCACCATCAGTCATTAAATATCTAGGGACTCCAAACCATGGGAAAATAACTTCCTTAAGCATTTTAATTGAGGTGTTGTGATTAGCACTACTGGTTGGAATAGCTTCTACCCACTTAGTAACATAATCAACAACAACCAAAATATGTGTATACCCATTAGAGGAAGGAAAAGGTCCCATGTAATCAAATCCCCAAACATCAAATGGTTTAAAAGCAAGTGAATAATTCATAGGCATTTCTTGACGCTTACCGATATTACCTATTCTTTGGCATTCATCACAAGATAAGACGAACTTACGGGCATCCTTGAAGATAGCAGGCCAATAAAATCCAGATTGCAATACCTTGTGAGCAGTTCTATCTCCAGCACGATGTCCTCCATATGCTTCAGAGTGACATTTCCATAGGATTTGTCCATGTTCATGGTTAGGTACACAACGTATAATAATACCATCTACTCCTTTATAAAGATG
Source organism: Triticum dicoccoides (assembly GCF_002162155.2). NCBI lineage: Eukaryota > Viridiplantae > Streptophyta > Magnoliopsida > Poales > Poaceae > Triticum > Triticum dicoccoides. Next base: position 280,278,043 of record NC_041380.1, on the reverse strand, counting down.
TGGGTCATCCCAAAAGTAATGTCTTAAATCATAGAAGAATTTTTTCTTTTGTTGGTATGTAAAGCTAGGTGGTAAATATTTAGCAATATTGTAATTAGCATAGTCATCATAGCAAGGAGTGTTATGAGCAACATTTATTGCAGCTAACTGCTCATCGGGAAAACTATCATCAATAGGTAGTGGGTCATCAAGCACATTTTCAAGCCTAGACAAGTTATCATCTATAGGGTTCTCAGCTACTTTTCTATTAGTGATATGTAAATCAAATTCTTGTAGCAAGAGAACCCATCGAATAAGTCTAGGTTTAGCATCTTTCTTTTCCATAAGATATTTTATAGCAGCATGTTCGGTGTGAACAATTACTTTCAATCAACAATGTAATATCTAAATTTATCACAAGCAAACACCACTGCTATGAATTCTTTTTCAGTAGTAGCATAATTTCGTTGAGCACTGTCTAGAGTTTTACTAGCATAATGAATGACATTCAGTTTCTTATCAACTCTTTGTCCTAGAACAACACCAACATCATAATCACTAGCACCACACATAATTTCAAAAGGCAAGTTCCAATTAGTTGGTTGAACAATAGGTGCAGAAATTAAGGCTTTCTTGAGTGTTTCAAAGGATTCTAAACAATCATCATCAAAGACAAAAGGAACATCCTTTTGCAAAAGATTTGTAAGAGGCCTAGAAATTTTAGAAAATTCTTTGATAAATCTCCTATAGAAACCAGCATGACCTAAGAAACTATGAATACCTTTGATATCTTTAGGACATGACATTTTCTCAACTGCATCAACCTTAGCTTTATCCACTTCAATACCTCTTTCAGAAATTTTATGACCCAAGACAATACCTTTATTAACCATAAAGTGGCACTTCTCCCATTTCAAGACAAGATATGTTTGTTCACATCTATGCAAAACTCGATCAAGATTGCTTAAGCAATCATCAAAAGACTTCCCATAAATAGAAAAGTCATCCATGAAAACCTCAACAATCTTTTCACAAAAGTCAGAGAATATAGCAGTCATACATATTTGAAAGGTAGCAGGTGCATTGCATAAACCAAAAGGCATACGTCTATAAGCATAGGTTCCAAAGGGACAAGTAAAAGGGGTCTTTTCTTGATAAGGTTGAGAAACCGGTATTTGTGAAAAACCAGAGTATCCATCAAGGAAGCAAAAATGTGTGTGCTTAGATAATCTTTCTAGCATTTGATCAATAAAAGACAGAGGGTAGTGATCTTTTCTAGATGCTTTATTTAATTTTCTATCAATTACCAATCTATAGCCTGTAACAATTCTTTGTGGAATAAGTTCATTCTTATCATTAGGAACAACTGTGGAATAAGTTCATTCTTATCAATAGGAACAACAGTAATACCTCCTTTCTTAGGGACACAATGAACATGACTTACCCATCTACTATCAGCTATAGGATAGATTATACATGCTTCCAGAAGTTTTAATATTTCCATTCTTACCACTTCTTTCATTTTTGGGTTTAATTGACATTGGTGATCAACAACGGGTTTAGCATCAGGTTCCATATTAATCTTGTGCTGACATAGAGTGGGACTAATGCCCTTTAAATCATCAAGAGTATATCCAATAGCAGCTCGGTGCTTCCTTGGAACTTCCAATAATCTTTCTTCTTCACGTTTTGAAAGTTTAGCACTAATAATAACAGGATATGTCTTCTTTTCATCAAGATAAGCATATTTCAAAGTGTCTGACAATTGCTTTAATTCAAACACAGGATCACCTTTAGGTGGAGGAGGACCTCCTAGAGTTTCAATAGGCAAATTGTGTTTAAGCAGATGACGTTGTTCAAAGAAAATCTTATCTATTTCATTTCTTTCATGCATATGTAAATCATTTTCATGGTCTAGCAGATATTGTTCTAGAGGATCAGTAGGAGGCACAGCAATAGAAGCAAGACCAATTATTTCATCCTTACTAGGAAATTATTTTTCATGAAGCTTTCTACTAAACTTGGAAAAATTAAACTCATGAGACTCATCACCAAAGCTAACACTGACAGTTTGCTTCTCACAATCTATTTTAGCATTAACGGTGTTCAAGAAAGGTCTACCAAAGATAATGGGACAAAAGTCATCTTGTGGGGAACCAAGAACAAGAAAATCAGTAGGGTATTTTATTTTCTCACACAAGACTTCAACATCTCTAACAATCCCAATTGGTGATGTAGTATCTCTATTAGCAAGTTTAATAGTAACATCTATGTCTTCTATCTCGGTGGGTGCCATGTCATTCATAATTTCTTGATATAAGGTATAGGGAATAGCACTCACGCTAGCACCTACGTCACATAAACCATGATAACAGTGATCTCCTATTTTAAATGAGACGACTGGTATGCCAACAACAGGTCTATGTTTATCTTTTTTATCAGGTTTGGCAATTCTAGCAGCTTCTTCACAGAAGTAAATAACATGCCCATCTACATTTTCTTCCAAGAGATCCTTAACCATAGCAACACTAGGTTCTAATTTAATTTGTTCATTAGGTTTAGTTGTTCTAATATAACTTTTGTTGACCACAGTTGAAACTTTAGCATGTTCCTTTATCCTAATAGGGAAAGGTGGTTTCTCAATATAAGCAGTAGGAACAACTGGATCAACATTATAAAGTATAGTTTCTTCCTTAGCTAGTTTCGGTTCTTTAATTTCTTCCTTAATAGGTGGGTGATATTTAAACCACTTATCTTTAGCGAGATCAACATGAGTAGCAAACGATTCACAAAAGGAGGCTACTATCTCAGAGTCAAGTCCATATTTAGTGCTAAACTTTTGAAAGCATCGATATTCATAAAAGATTTAACACAATCATACTTAAGCTTAATACCTAACTCTTTACCTTCATCGAGTTCCCAATCTTTGGAGTTGCGTTTAATTCTTCCAAAAAGATCCCACCAGAATTCAATAGTCTTCTTCATAAAAGAACTAGTACAATAAGTATCGAGCATGGATTGATCATCACGAGAAAGCCGAGCATAAAAATTCTGAATAATAATTTCTCTTCAGAGCTCATGATTGGGGCATGAATATAACATTGACTTAATCCTCCCCCAAGATAGAGCGATACTTTCTACTTCACGAGGCCAAAAATTATATATGTGATTCCGATCATGATGAACTAGATGCATGGGATAATTTTTTTGGTGGAACTCCAATTTCAATCGATTCCAATTCCAAGATCCAATATCATCGCATAGCCTATACCATGCCAATGATTTTCCCTTAAAAGATAAAGGGAAAACCTTCTTATTAACTTCATCTCCGGGTAAACCTGCAAGCTTAAACAATCCACAAATTGTTTCACATATATCAAGTGCATATCAGGATGTTCGGTTCCATCTCCTGCATAAGGATTAGCTAGTAGTTGTCCTATCATACCCGAAGGAATTTAATATTCAATATTTTCAATAGGTGCAGTAGGTTGAGGGGTAGATAATTATGGTTCCGGTCAAGGTGTAGATACCCCGAACAAACCCCTCAAAGGATTATTTTCCATAGTAACAAGTGACAGTAAATTTCAGCACACTATATAAATGTTTCCTTACCAAAGGCGCTTCACTCCCCAGCAACGGCGCCAGAAAATAGCCTTGATGACCCACAAGTATAGGGGATCAATTGTAGCTTTTTCGATAAGTAAGAGTGTCGAACCCAATGAGGAGCAGAAGGAAATGACAAGTGGTTTTCAACAAGGTAATGTCTGCAAGTGCTGAAATTGTAAGTAACAGAGTAGTTTGATAGCAAGATAATTTGTAATGAGCAAGTAACGATAATAATAGCAAAAGTGCAGCAAGGTAGACCAACCCTTTTAAGGCAAAGGACATGCCAAAACAATCTCTTATAATAGGCAAAGCGTTCATGAGGGTACACGGGAATTTCATCTAGTCACTTTCATCATGTTGATTCGATTCGTGTTCGCTACTTTAATAATTTGATATGTGGGTGGACTGGTGCTTAGGTGTTGTTCTTACTTGAAAAAACCTCCTACTTATGATTAACCCCCTCGTAAGCATCCGCAACTACGAGAAAAGTATTAAGAATAAATTCTAACATAGCATTAAACTTTTGGATCCAATCGGTCCCTTACGAAATAGCGTATAAACTAGGATTTAAGGTTCTGTCACTCTAACAACCCATCATCTAATAACTACTCCACAATGCATTCCCTTAGGTCCAAATATGGTGAAGTGCCATGTAGTCAACGTTCACGTGAGACCACTAAGGGAATCACAACATATATACTATCAAAATATCGAACACATATCAAGTTCACATGATTACTTGCAACATGATTTCTCCCGTGACTGCAAGGACAAAAGTAACTACTCACAAATGATAATCATGCTCAAGATCAGAGGCGTATTAAATATCATATTGGATCTGAACATATAATCTTCCACCAAATAAACCATATAGTAATCAACTACAAGAGGTAATCAGCACTACTAGTCACCCACAAGCACCAATCTATAGTTCCGGTAACAAGATTGAACACAAGAGATGAACTCGGGTTTGAGATGAGATGGTGTTGTGGAAGATGTTGATGGAGATTGCCCTCCCCAAGATGGGAGAGTTGTTGGTGATGATGATGACGATTATTTCCCCCTCCTGGAGGGAAGTTCCCCGGCGGAATCGCTCTGTTGGAGGGAAAAAGTGCTCCTTCCCAAGTTCTGCCTCAAGATGGCGGCGCTCCATCACGAAAGTCCTCTCCTTATTTTTTTCTATGTCAAAATGACCTACATACCAGAAGATGGGCACCAGAGGTGGGCCTGGGTGAGCACAACCCACCAGGGTGCGCCTGGGTGGTGTCTTGTGCTCACCAGGGTGGCCCCCTCTGGTACTTATTTGCTCCAATATACTTTATATATTCCATAAAAATTCTCCATAAAGTTTCAGCTTGTTTGGAGTTGTGTAGAATAGGTAGCCTGACGTAGCTTTTCCAGGTCCATATTTGCACCTGCCGGAATTCTCCCTCTTTGTGTGTACCTTGCATATTATGAGCGAAAAGGCATTAGCATTACTCCAAAAAGCATTATTATGCATAAAAATATCATAAATAACAATAGGAAAACATGATGCAAAATGGACGTATCAAACGCCACCAGCATGGGGCGTGGCGGCTTAATCTTGGTGCATGCCCTGTGGCGGGTGTGTAGCAGCGCAACTTCCTCGGTGCCCGGCGGTCACATGAGGGCGGCGGCAGCGTCGAGAATCCTTCTCCTTGACTGATTTCTTGGACAGGATCCACTTATGACCTCATTCTCTTCAGTCTCGTTTGGTTGTCTGGAATCCCTCCGAGAACCTCGTCGAAAACTAGGGCACGCAATCCACAAAGCAAGTCAACCCAGGGAAAGCCCATGACACATTTGGTCGCTGGCCTGCCACAGGTTTTGCTCCCCCCATCCGTGTCCTTCCCATGAGGAAACAATCCACGCCTGTAGGGTTTGGGCCAAAAACCCTCGAGGCGACGACGTGGTGCTCGTCGATCTCCTTCCCTAGCGTCCCGACTTCCTCCACCAACTGTTCCAAAGCGACGACTCTTGATAACCCACAAGTATAGGGGATCACAACAATTTTTGAGGTTATAGTATTTCACCCAAATTTATCGATTCGACACAGGGGGAGCCAAAGAATATTTGAAAGTATTAGCAGTTGAGTTGTCAATTCAACCACACCTTAAGAAATAAATATCTGCAGCAAAGTGTTGGTAGCATGGTAGTATGATAGTTTGATAGCAGTAGAAATAGTAACAATAGTAACGGTAGCAGCAACAGTAGCAGTTTTGTAGTGATTGTAACTAGCAGTAGCAATAGTAACTATAGTAACGGTAGCAGCAACAGTAGTTGTGACGCCCTCGATTCAATCATACACTAATCATACACGCAAATGTGTACGATCAAGATCAAGGACTCACGGGAAGATATCACAACATAATTCTAGACACAAATTAAAATAATACAAGCTTTATATTACAAGCTAGAGGGCTCGAATACATAAGCTCGAATACACAAGAGTCAGCAGAAGCAACAATATCTGAGTACGGACATGAGTTAGACCAGTTTGCCTTAAGAAGGCTAGCACAAAAGCAACATGGATCGAAAAGGCAAGGCCTCCTGTCTGGGAGCCTCCTAACTACTCCTAGTCGTCTGCGGCCTCCATGTAGTAGTAAGCATCGGCGGTGGCATCTGGCTCCTGGGCTCCGACATTTGGTTGCATCAACCAGAAAGAAGAAGAAAGGGGGAAAAGGGGGAGCAAAGCAACCGTGAGTACTCATCCAAAGTACTCGCAAGCAAGGATCTACACTACATATGCATCGGTATCAATGAAATGGGTTGTATATGTGGACTGAACTGCAGAATGCCAGAAGACAAGGGGAAAGCCTAGCCTATCGAAGACTAGCATCTCCAAGCAGCTCCAAGCATCTTGCAACATCAGAAGAGGTAAGAGTAGCATAAATTAAAGTAGTAGTAGTGTTATCAACCTCGACCAGAGATCCTTTCTCGGCTCCCTGCGAGAAAGCAATCCCAGAGCCATACTATCCAATTGTCATCACAATCCAATTCTCATCACAAGTATCTAGTTCTAGTTGTATCGATCGGGATACAACTCCAAGTGTCCGTTACCGTAGGACAGGCTATCGATAGATGTTTTCTTCCCTGCATGGGTGCACCAACTTACCCATCACGCTCGATTAACTTCGGCCAGGCACACTTTCCTGGGTCATGCCCGGCCTCGGCCAAACAATATGCCGCAACCCGACCTAGGCTTAATAGAGAGGTCAGCACGCCGGACTAAACCTATGCCCCCAGGGGTCTTGAGCCATCGCCCCGGGAACTCCTGCACGTTGCATGGGCAGCTGGTGAGCAGACCTAGCTACCTCCTTCAAAAAGGCAGCTGCTTACTGAAGGAAATATGCCCTAGAGGCAATAATAAAGTTATTATTTATTTCCTTATATCATGATAAATGTTTATTATTCATGCTAGAATTGTATTAACCGGAAACATAATACATGTGTGAATACATAGACAAACAGAGTGTCACTAGTATGCCTCTACTTGACTAGCTCGTTAATCAAAGATGGTTATGTTTCCTGACCATGAACAATGAGTTGTTATTTGATTAACGAGGTCACATCATTAGTTGAATGATCTGATTGACATGACCCATTCCATTATCTTAGCACCTGATCGTTTAGTATGTTGCTATTGCTTTCTTCATGACTTATACATGTTCCTATGACTATGAGATTATGCAACTCCCGTTTGCCGGAGGAACACTTTGGGTGCTACCAAACGTCACAACGTAACTGGGTGATTATAAAGGAGCATTACAGGTGTCTCCAAAGGTAGATGTTGGGTTGGCGTATTTCGAGATTAGGATTTGTCACTCCGATTGTCGGAGAGGTATCTCTGGGCCCTCTCGGTAATGCACATCACATAAGCCTTGCAAGCACTGCAACTAATATGTTAGTTGTGAGATGATGTATTACGGAACGAGTAAAGAGACTTGCCGGTAACGAGATTGAACTAGGTATTGGATACCGACGATCGAATCTCGGGCAAGTAACATACCGATGACAAAGGGAACAACGTATGTTGTTATGCGGTCTGACCGATAAAGATCTTCGTAGAATATGTAGGAGCCAATATGGGCATCCAGGTCCCGCTATTGGTTATTGACCGGAGACGTGTCTCGGTCATGTCTACATTGTTCTCGAACCCGTAGGGTCCGCATGCTTAAGGTTACGATGACAGTTATATTATGAGTTTATGCATTTTGATGTACCGAAGGTTATTCGGAGTCCCGGATGTGATCACGGACATGACGAGGAGTCTCGAAATGGTCGAGACGTAAAGATTGATATATTGGAAGCCTATATTTGGATATCGGAAGTGTTCCGGGTGAAATCGGGATTTTACCGGAATACCGAGAGGGTTACCGGAACCCCCCGGGAGCTATTTGGGCCATAGTGGGCCTTAGTGGAAAAGAGAAGGGGCTGCCCTAGATGGGCTGCGCGCCACCCCCTTCCCCTAGTCCTATTAGGACTAGGAGAGGTGGCCGGCCCCCTCCTCCTCTTTTCCCCTCCGAGGAATCCTAGTTGGACTAGGATTGGAGGGGGAATCCTACTCCCAGAGGGAGTAGGACTCTCCTGCGCCTCCCCCCCCCTTGGCCGGCCAGCCTCCCCTCCTCTCCTCCTTTATATACGGAGGCAGGGGCACCTCTAAACACACAAGTTGACACAAGTTGATCCACGTGATCTATTCCTTAGCCGTGTGCGGTGCCCCCTGCCACCATATTCCTCGATAATACTGTAGCGGAGTTTAGGCGAAGCCCTGCTGCTGTAGTTCATCAAGATCGTCACCACGCCGTCGTGCTGATGAAACTCTTCCCCGACACTTTGCTGGATCGGAGTCCGGGGATCGTCATCGAGCTGAACGTGTGCTCGAACTCGGAGGTGCCGTAGTTTCGGTACTTGATCGGTTGGATCGTGAAGACGTACGACTACTTCTTCTACGTCGTGTCATCGCTTCCGCAGTCGGTCTGCGTTGGGTACGTAGACAACACTCTCCTCTCATTGCTATGCATCACATGATCCTGTGTGCGCGTAGGAAATTTTTTGAAATTACTACGAATCCCAACAGTGGCATCCGAGCCTGGTTATTGATGTTGATGTTATATGCACGAGTAGAACACAAGTGAGTTGTGGACGATACAAGTCATACTGCCTACCAGCATGTCATATTTTGGTTCGGCGGTATTGTTGGACGAGACGACCCAGACCAACCTTACGCGTACGCTTACGCGAGACCGGTTCCCTCGACGTGCTTTGCACAGAGATGGCTTGCGGGCGACTGTCTCTCCAACTTTAGTTGAACCAAGTATGGCTACGCCCGGTCCTTGCGAAGGTTAAAACGGAGTCTATTTGACAAACTATCGTTGTGGTTTTGATGCGTAGGTGAGATTGGTTCTTACTTAAGCCCGTAGCAGCCACGTAAAACATGCAACAACAAAGTAGAAGACGTCTAACTTGTTTTTGCAGGGCATGTTGTGATGTGATATGGTCAAGGCATGATGCTGATTTTTATTGTATGAGATGATCATGTTTTGTAACCAAGTTATCGGCAACTGGCAGGAGCCATATGGTTGTCGCTTTATTGTATGCAATGCAATCGCGATGTAATGCTTAACTTTATTACTAAACGGTAGTGATAGTCGTGAAAGCATAAGATTGGCGAGACGACAACGATGCTACGATGGAGATCAAGGTGTCGCGCCGGTGACGATGGTGATCATGACGGTGCTTCGGAGATGGAGATCACAAGCACGAGATGATGATGGCCATATCATATCACTTATATTGATTGCATGTGATGTTTATCTTTTTATGCATCTTATCTTGCTTTGATTGACGGTAGCATTATAAGATGATCTCTCATTAAATTATCAAGAAGTGTTCTCCCTGAGTATGCACCGTTGCCAAAGTTCGTCGTGCCCAGACACCACGTGATGATCGGGTGTGATAAGCTCTACGTCCATCTACAACGGGTACAAGCCAGTTTTGCACACGCAGAATACTCAGGTTAAACTTGACGAGCCTAGCATATACAGATATGGCCTCGGAACACGAAGACCGAAAGGTCGAGCGTGAATCATATAGTAGATATGATCAACATAATGATGTTCACCGATGAAACTACTCCATCTCACGTGATGATCGGACATGGTTTAGTTGATTTGGATCACGTGATCACTTAGAGGATTAGAGGGATGTCTATCTAAGTGGGAGTTCTTAAGTAATATGATTAAATTGAACTTAAATTTATCATGAACTTAGTCCTGGTAGTATTTTGCAAATCATGTTGTAGATCAATAGCTCGCGTTGTTGCTTCCCTGTGTTTATTTTGATATGTTCCTAGAGAAAATTGTGTTGAAAAATGTTAGTAGCAATGTTGCGGATTTGATCCGTGATCTGAGGTTAAATCCTCATTGCTGCACAGAAGAATTATGTCCTTAATGCACCGCTAGGTGACGGACCTATTGCAGGAGCAAATGCAGACGTTATGAACGTTTGGCTAGCTCAATATGATGACTACTTGATAGTTTAAGTGCACCATGCTTAACGGCTTAGAATCGGGACTTCAAAGATGTTTTGAACATCATGGACCATATGAGATGTTCCAGGAATTGAAGTTAATATTTCAAGCAAATACCCGAGTTGAGAGATATGAAGTCTCCAACAAGTTCTATAGCTAAAAGATGGAGGAGAATCGCTCAACTAGTGAGCATGTGCTCAGATTGTCTGGGTACTTCAATCGCTTGAATCAAGTGGGAGTTAATCTTCCAGATAAGATAGTGATTGACAGAATTCTCTAGTCACCATCACTAAGTTACTAGAACTTCATGATGAACTATAGTATACAAGGATGACGAAAATGATTCCCAAGCTCTTCATGATGCTGAAATCAACGAAGGTAGAAATCAAGAAAGAGCATCAAGTGTTGATGGTTAACAAGATCACTAGTTTCAAGAAAAGGGAAAGGAAGGGAACTTCAAGTGGAAAGACAAGCAAGTTGTCACTCCCGTGAAGAAGACCAAAGCTGGACCAAAGCCTGAAACTGAGTGCTTACACTGCAAAGGAAATGGTCACTGGAAGCGGAAATGCCCTGAATATTTGGTGGGTAAGAAGGATGGCAAAGTGAACAAGTGTATATTTGATATACAGGTGTGCCTTACTAGTGTTTATAGTAGCCCCTAAGTATTTGATACTTGTTCGGTTACTAAGATTAGTAACTCGAAACAGGAGTTACAGAATAAACAGAGACTAGTTGAAGGGAAAGTGACGATGAGTGTTGGAAGTAGTTCCAAGATTGATATGATCATCATCGCACACTCCGTATACTTTCGGGATTAGTGTGGAACCTAAATAAATGTTATTTGGTGTTTGCGTTGAGCATGAATATGATTTGATCGTGTTTATTGCAATACGGTTATTCATTTAAGTAAGAGAATAAATTGTTGTTCTGTTTACATGAATAAAACCTTATATGGTTACACACCCAATGAAAATGGTTCATTGGATCTCGATCGTAGTAATACACATATTCATAATATTGAAACCAAAATATGCAAAGTTAATAATGATAGTGCAACTTATTTATGGGACTGCCGTTTAGATCATATTGGTGTAAAGCGCATGAAGAAACTCCATACTAATGGGATTTTGGAATCACTTGATTATGAATCACTTGATGCTTGCGAACCATGCCTCATGGGCAAGATGACTAAAACTTCGTTCTCCAGAACAGTGGAGCGAGCAACTGACTTATTGGAAATAATACATACTGATGTATGCGATCCGATGAGTGTTAAGGCTCGCGGCGGGTATCGTTATTTTTGACCTTCACAGATGATTTGAGCAGATATGGGTATATCTACTTGATGAAACATAAGTCTGAAATAGTTGAAAGGTTCAAAGAATTTCAGAGTGAAGTGGAAAAATCATCGTAACAAGAAAATAAAGTTTCTGCAATCTGATCACGGAGACAAATATTTGAGTTACGAGTTTGGTCTTCAATTAAAACAATGTGGAATAGTTTCACAGCTCACGCCACCTGGAACACCACATCGTTATGGTGTGTCCGAACGTCGTAACCGCACTTTATTTGATATGGTGCGATCTATGATATCTCTTTACCACTATCGTTTTGGGGTTATGCATTAGAGACAGCTGCATTCACGTTTTAAAATAGGGCACCATCTAAATCCGTTGAGACGACACTGTATGAACTATGGTTTAGCAGTAAACCTAAAGCTGTTGTTTCTTAAAGTTTGGGGCTGCGATGCTTATGTGAAAAAGTTTCATCCTGATAAGCTCGAACCCAAATCGGAGAAGTGCGTCTTCATAGAATACCCAAAGGAAATTGTTGGGTACACCTTCTATCACAGATCCGAAGGCAAGACATTCGTTGCTAAAATGGATCCTTTCCAGAGAAGGAGTTTCTCTCGAAAGAAGTGAGTGGGAGGAGAGTAGAACTTGATGAGGTAATTATACCTTCTCCCTTATTGGAAAGTAGTTCATCACAGAAATCAGTTCCAGTGATTCCTACACCAATAAGTGAGGAAGTTAATGATGATGATCATCAAACTTCAGATCAAGTTACTACCAAACCTCGTAGGTCTTTCAGAGTAAGATCCGCGCCAGAGTGGTACGGTAATCCTGTTCTGGAAATCATGCTACTAGATCATGATGAACCTACGAACTATGAAGAAGCGATGATGAGCCCAGATTCCGCGAAATGGTTTGAGGCCATGAAATCTGAGATATGATCCATGTATGAGAACAAAGTTTGGACTTTGGTTGACTTGCCCGATGATCAGCAAGCAATTGAGAATAAATGGATCTTCAAGAGGAAGACGGACGCTGATAGTAGTGTTACTATCTACAAAGCTAGAATTGTCGCAAAAGGTTTTTGACAAGTTCAAGGTGTTGACTACGATGAGATTTTCTCACTCGTATCTGTGCTTAAGTCTGTCCGAATCATGTTAGCAATTGCCGCATTTTATGAAATCTGGCAAATGGATAAACAAAACTACATTCCTTAATGGATTTATTAAAGAAGAGTTGTATATGATGCAACCAGAAGGTTTTGTCAATCCTAAAGGTGCTAACAAAGTGTGCAAGCTCCAGCGATGCATTTATGGACTGGTGCAAGAATCTCGGAGTTGGAATATACGCTTTGATAAGTTGATCAAAGCATATAGTTTTTGTACAGACTTACGGTGAAGCCTGTATTTACAAGAAAGTGAGTGGGAGCACTACAACATTTCTGATAAGTATATGTGAATGACATATTGTTGATCGGAAATAATGTAGAATTATTTTGCAAAGCATGAAAGGATACTTGAATAAAAGTTTTTCAAAGAAAGACCTTGGTGAAGCTGCTTACACATTGAGCATCAAGATCTATATAGATAGATGAAGACGCTTGATAAGATTTTTCAATGAAAACATACCTTGATAAATTTTTGAAATAGTTCAAAATGGAACAGTCAAAGAAGGAGTTCTTGCCTGTGTTGCAAGGTGTGAAGTTGAGTAAGACTCAAAGCCCGACCACGGCAGAAAATAGAAAGAGAATGAAAGTCATTCCCTATGCCTCAGTCATAGGTTCTATAAAGTATGCCATGCTGTATACCAGATCTATTGTATGCCATACCACTGAGTTTGGCAAGGGAGTACAATAGTGATCTAGGAGTAGATCACTGGAGAGCGGTCAAAATTGTCCTTAGTGGAATAAGGATATGTTTCTCGATTATGGAAAAAGGTTCGTCGTAAAGGGTTACGCCGATGAAAGTTTGACACTAATCTAGATGACTCTAAGTCTCGATCTAGATACATATTGAAAGTGGGAGCAATTAGCTAGAGTAGCTCCATGCAGAGCATTGTTGACATAGAAATTTGAAAAATACATGAGGATCTGAATGTGGCAGACCCGTTGACTAAGATTCTCTCACAAGCAAAACATGATCACACCTTAGTACTCCTTGGGTGTTAATCACATAGCGATGTGAACTGGATTACTGAATCTAGTAAACCCTTTGGGTGTTGGTCACATAGCAATGTGAACTATGGGTGTTAATCACATGGTGATGTGAACTATTGCTGTTAAATCACATGGCGATGTGAACTAGATTATTGACTCTAGTGCAAGTGGGAGACTGAAGGAAATATGCCCTAGAGGCAATAATAAAGTTATTATTTATTTCCTTATATCATGATAAATGTTTATTATTCATGCTAGAATTGTATTAACCGGAAACATAATACATGTGTGAATACATAGACAAACAGAGTGTCACTAGTATGCCTCTACTTGACTAGCTCATTAATCAAAGATGGTTATGTTTCCTGACCATGAACAATGAGTTGTTATTTGATTAACGAGGTCACATCATTAGTTGAATGATCTGATTGACATGACCCATTCCATTATCTTAGCACCTGATCGTTTAGTATGTTGCTATTGCTTTCTTCATGACTTATACATGTTCCTATGACTATGAGATTATGCAACTCCCGTTTGCCGGAGGAACACTTTGGGTGCTACCAAACGTCACAACGTAACTGGGTGATTATAAAGGAGCATTACAGGTGTCTCCAAAGGTAGATGTTGGGTTGGCGTATTTCGAGATTAGGATTTGTCACTCCGATTGTCGGAGAGGTATCTCTGGGCCCTCTCGGTAATGCACATCACATAAGCCTTGCAAGCACTGCAACTAATATGTTAGTTGTGAGATGATGTATTACGGAACGAGTAAAGAGACTTGCCGGTAACGAGATTGAACTAGGTATTGGATACCGACGATCGAATCTCGGGCAAGTAACATACCGATGACAAAGGGAACAATGTATGTTGTTATGCGGTCTGACCGATAAAGATCTTCGTAGAATATGTAGGAGCCAATATGGGCATCCAGGTCCCGCTATTGGTTATTGACCAGAGACGTGTCTCGGTCATGTCTACATTGTTCTCGAACCCGTAGGGTCCGCACGCTTAAGGTTACGATGACAGTTATATTATGAGTTTATGCATTTTGATGTACCGAAGGTTGTTCGGAGTCCCGGATGTGATCACGGACATGACGAGGAGTCTCGAAATGGTCGAGACGTAAAGATTGATATATTGGAAGCCTATATTTGGATATCGGAAGTGTTCCGGGTGAAATCGGGATTTTACCGGAATACCGGGAGGGTTACCGGAACCCCCCGGGAGCTATTTGGGCCATAGTGGGCCTTAGTGGAAAAGAGAAGGGGCTGCCCTAGATGGGCTGCGCGCCCCCCCTTCCCCTAGTCCTATTAGGACTAGGAGAGGTGGCCGGTGAAGGAAATATGCCCTAGAGACAATAATAAAGTTATTATTTATTTCCTTATTTCATGATAAATGTTTATTATTCATGCTAGAATTGTATTAACCGGAAACATAATACATGTGTGAATACATAGACAAACAAAGTGTCACTAGTATGCCTCTACTTGACTAGCTCGTTAATCAAAGATGGTTATGTTTCCTAACCATGAACAATGAGTTGTTATTTGATTAACGAGGTCACATCATTAGTAGAATGATCTGATTGACATGACCCATTCCATTAGCTTAGCACCCGATCGTTTAGTATGTTGCTATTGCTTTCTTCATGACTTATACATGTTCCTATGACTATGAGATTATGCAACTCCCGTTTACCGGAGGAACACTTTGGGTACTACCAAACGTCACAACGTAACTGGGTGATTATAAACGAGTACTACAGGTGTCTCCAATGGTCGATGTTGGGTTGGCGTATTTCGAGATTAGGATTTGTCACTCCGATTGTCGGAGAGGTATCTCTGGGCCCTCTCGGTAATACACATCACATAAGCCTTGCAAGCATTACAACTAATATGTTAGTTGTGAGATGATGTATTACGGAACGAGTAAAGAGACTTGCCGGTAACGAGATTGAACTAGGTATTGGATACCGACGATCGAATCTCGGGCAAGTAACATACCGATGACAAAGGGAACAACGTATGTTGTTATGCGGTCTGACCGATAAAGATCTTCGTAGAATATGTAGGAGCCAATATGGGCATCCAGGTCCCGCTATTGGTTATTGACCGGAGACGTGTCTCGGTCATGTCTACATTGTTCTCGAACCCGTAGGGTCTGCACGCTTAAGGTTACGATGACAGTTATATTATGAGTTTATGCATTTTGATGTACCGAAGGTTGTTCGGAGTCCCGGATGTGATCACGGACATGACGAGGAGTCTCGAAATGGTCGATACGTAAAGATTGATATATTGGAAGCCTATATTTGGATATCGGAAGTGTTCCGGGTGAAATCGGGATTTTACCGGAATACCGAGAGGGTTACCGGAACCCCCCGGGAGCTATTTGGGCCATAGTGGGCCTTAGTGGAAAAGAGAAGGGGCTGCCCTAGATGGGCTGCGCGCCACCCCCTTCCCCTAGTCCTATTAGGACTAGGAGAGGTGGCCGGCCCCCTCCTCCTCTTTTCCCCTCCGAGGAATCCTAGTTGGACTAGGATTGGAGGGGGAATCCTACTCCCAGAGGGAGTAGGACTCTCCTGCGCCTCCCCCCCTTGGCCGACCAGCCTCCCCTCCTCTCCTCCTTTATATACGGAGGCAGGGGCACCTCTAAACACACAAGTTGACACAAGTTGATCCACGTGATCTATTCCTTAGCCGTGTGCGGTGCCCCCTGCCACCATATTCCTCGATAATACTGTAGCGGAGTTTAGGCGAAGCCCTGCTGCTGTAGTTCATCAAGATCGTCACCACGCCGTCGTGCTGACAAAACTCTTCCCCGACACTTTGCTGGATCGGAGTCCGGGGATCGTCATCGAGCTGAACGTGTGCTCGAACTCGGAGGTGTCGTAGTTTCGGTACTTGATTGGTTGGATCGTGAAGACGTACGACTACTTCCTCTACGTCGTGTCATCGCTTCCGCAGTCGGTCTGCGTTGGGTACGTAGACAACACTCTCCTCTCGTTGCTATGCATCACATGATCCTGTGTGCGCGTAGGAAATTTTTTGAAATTACTACGAATCCCAACACTTACCAGTCCAACCTGGCGCGCGCCGCTCAGTCGCTGACGTCTATTAAGCTTCGGCTGATGCATACGACGTAGAACGCCCATACTATGCCCATGTGATGGTTAGTGCTATAAGGCCAGAGGCCCCTCGGATCAAATATCCAAATCGTAGTGGATTAGGAACACGCAGTAACAAGCAGAGACTCACGAAAGATGTGACCCCGTTGCCCCATCTCGAGGACTTGCGGCAAGAGATAGGAATGCCCGGCCACGCCTTGTAATTATCTCGCGGGCACCCTCCAGGTCAACCCATCTCCACATCACTCGCGGGAACCCCTCAGGGTCGACCCGCCCTTCCAAGTAACATTGTAAAGTGCAAGTATCCGTGTGTCCATATATCAAGGGGAAAACCCGAGGAATCACCCCTGGTGAATTCCACTCGATGTAATCATCAAGGTGAACATAAGAGGAACCACCCCCGAGGTTCACACTTCGGGGGTTGCACGACAGAGTCGTATCGGAAGTGGTTAAGGCAGAATCACCCCCGATGACCACGACCGAATAGCTACGCTACAGGGTTAACATCAGAAGTGTTGTAGAGGTCTCACCCTCAGCACTCGATAGTAACCCAGTAGTGTCGAGCAACTAAGGGGAAAGTGATGTGCGGTGCCGGGGCCTGGTCTTCGATCCCGTTGATCGGGTCTTTGATGATGAAGCAGGGGCAACCGGGACAAGGTGGGGGTCACTGATGGATCACTAACCAACCTATACTAAGCAGTTTAGGATAAGCAGGTAAGGTACAATGAGCATGTTACAAAAGCAGGCTATGCATCAGAATAGGAGCAAACAATAACAGTAGCAAAATCTAATGCAAGCATGAGAGAATGGAATGGGCGACATCGGGATGATCAAAGGAGGGCTTGCCAGGAAGCTCCGCTGAAAGGGAAGAAGGGGTCGTCGTCGATGTAGTCGATCACAGGGGCATCAACAGCGGTCTCGGGGTCTATCGGAGAAGGAGAGGGGGAAGAAACAGTAAATATAAGGCACATAGATGCATGACATGACAATAAGCAGCACTAGGCGTGTTCTAACGTAGTGCTACATGATACCAACGAAGGGGGATAACACCCGGGAAAGTTTACCCTAAGTTTGGCATTTTCGGACCGATGAAACGGAGGGGAAAGGTTGCATGTTCGCTATTCTAGGGACGTGTGGCAGACAAATGAACCGCGTATTCGGATTCGTCTCGTTGTTCTGAGAGACTTTCATGTATAAAACTTTTTCATCCGAGGTACAGTTTATTTTCTATGATTTTCTGAAGATTCAAACAATATTTTGAAATTCCCTCAAATTCTACTAAGTCTGAGAATTCACCAGTTTTAAACATCTTTTAGCTGTTTTCAAAAGACTACAACTATGGATCTGTAACTCCTATGATTTTGTGCCTTATATCAATTTTGAGCATTTTTCTGTGGTCTACAAGATAGTAGCACTTTAATCCATATTAGAGTTCATTTGCTTGATCATCAACAGCTCTAAAGTAGCTATGAAAATAAAGCTGTTTTCAGTTTTTCAGTTAACAAAACGTTGAACTTTGTGATTTTCGTAGGAATTAAACCACACATCGAAAGGATTTGGTCCAATGGGATAAAATGAAGTTTGTCAAGTACACTTTCAACTCATATTAATTTTACCCATGTTAATCGTTGTTTATAGGTTGTCTAGCGGGTTAGTCAATGTAGATTTAGCAAAGCTAGCTAGTATCATCTACAGTAGCAATCAACACCAGCTATGTAGCTTCAGCAGGGCAGCGGCAACAGAGTAGCAGTAGTGGTTAGGAGGGAAAGTGGCAACGGCAGCGCGGGGGCAGCAGCAGCTGGCTCGTGGGCATGGGCACGCACGCACAAGGTCATGGTGCCAGCGGAGGCGGGCACCAGCGGCAGAAGAGCAGCAGGCTGCAGGCGCGTGATGTCTACTACACAACCTTCTTCTTGTAGACATTGTTGGGCCTCCAAGTGCAGAGGTTTGTAGGATAGTAGCAAATTTCCCTCAAGTGGATGACCTAAGATCTATCAATCCGTAGGAGGCGTAGGATGAAGATGGTCTCTCTCAAGAAACCCTGCAACCAAATAACAAAGAGTCTCTTGTGTCCCCAACACACCCAATACAATGGTAAATTGTATAGGTGCACTAGTTCGGCGAAGATATGGTGATACAAGTGCAATACAGCTGGTAGATATAGGTTTTTTGTAATTTGAAAATATAAAAACAGCAAGGTAACTAATGATAAAAGTGAGCACAAACGGTATTGCAATGCTAGGAAACAAGGCCTAGGGTTCATACTTTCACTAGTGCAAGTTCCCTCAACAATAATAACATAATTGGATCATATAACTATCCCTCAACATGCAACAAAGAGTCACTCCAAAGTCACTAATAGCGGAGAACAAACGAAGAGATTATGGTAGGGTACGAAACCACCTCAAAGTTATTCTTTCCAATCAATCCGTTGGGCTATTCCTATAAGTGTCACAAACAGCCCTAGAGTTCGTACTAGAATAACACATTAAGACACAAATCAACCAAAACCCTAATATCACCTAGATACTCCAATGTCACCTCAAGTATCGGTGGGTATGATTATATGATATGCATCACACAATCTCAGATTCATCTATTCAAACCAACACAAAGTACTTCAAAGAGTGCCCCAAAGTTTCTACCGGAGAGTCAAGAAGAAAACGTGTGCCAACCCCTATGCATAGATTCCCAAGGTCACGGAACCCATAAGTTGATCACCAAAACATACATCAAGTGGATCATGGAATACCCCATTGTCACCACAGGTATCCCACGCAAGACATACATCAAGTGTTCTCAAATCCTTAAAGACTCAATCCGATAAGGTAACTTCGAAGGGAAAACTCAATCCATTACAAGAGAATAGAGGGGGAGAAACATCATAAGATCCAACTATAATAGCAAAGCTCACGATACATCAAGATCGTACCACCTCAAGAACACGAGAAAGAGAGAGAGAGAGAGAGAGATCAAACACATAGCTACTGGTACATACCCTCAGCCCCGAGGGATAACTACTCCCTCCTCATCATGGAGAGCACCGGAATGATGAAGATGGCCATCGGAGAAGGATTCCCCCTCCGGCAGGGTGCCGGAACGGGTCTAGATTGGTTTTCGGTGGCTAGGGAGGCTTCTGGCGGCGGAACTCCCGATCTATTGTGCTCCCCGAAGTTTTTAGGGTATATGGGTATATATGGGAGGAAGAAGTACGTCGGTGGACCTCCGGGCTATCCACGAGGCAGGGGGGCGGGCCCAGGGAGGTGGGCGCGCCCCCCACCCTCGTGGGCAGCCCGGAACACTCCTGGTCCAACTCCGATACTCCGTGGGCTTCTTCTGGTCCAAAAATAAGTTCCGTGAAGTTTCAGGTCAATTGGACTCCGTTTGATTTTCCTTTTCTACGATACTCTAAAACAAGGAAAAAAAAGAAACTGGCACCGGGCTCTGGGTTAATAGGTTAGTCCTAAAAAATAATATAAAAGTGTATAATAAAGCCCATAAACATCCAAAACGGATAATATAATAGCATGGAACAATCAAAAATTATAGATACGTTGGAGACGTATCAGCATCCCCAAGCTTAATTCATGCTCGTCCTCGAGTATGTAAATGATAAAAACAGAATTTTTGATGTGGAATGCTACCTAACATATTTACCATGCATTTCTCTTTATTGTAGCAAGAATATTCAGATCCATAAGATTCAAGACAAAAGTTTAATATTGACATAAAAATAATAATACTTCAAGCATACTAACTAAGCAATCATGTCTTCTCAAAATAACATGGCCAAAGAAATTTCATCCCTACAAAATCATATAGTTTGGTCATGCTCCATTTTCGTCACACAAGAATGCTCTCATCATGCACAACCCCGATGACAAGCCAAGCAATTGTTTCATACTTTAGTAATCTCAAACCTTTTTCAACTTTCACGCAATACATGAGCGTGAGCCATGGATATAGCACTATGGGTGGAATAGAATGTAATGAGGGGGTTATGTGGAGAAGACAAAAAGGAGAAAGTCTCACATCAACGCAGCTAATCAATGGGCTGGGGAGATGCCCATCAATTGATGTCAATGCAAGGAGTAGGGATTGCCATGCAACGGATGCACTAGAGCTATAAATGTATGAAAGCTCAACAAAAGAAACTAAGTGGGTGTGCATCCAACTTGCTTGCTCAAGAAGACCTAGGGCACTTGAGGAGGCCCATTGTTGGAATATACAAGCCAAGTTCTATAATGAAAATTTCCCACTAGTATATGAAAGTGACAAAACAAGAGACTCTCTATCATGAAGATCATGGTGCTACTTTGAAGCACAAGTGTGGAAAAAAAGGATAGTAGCATTGTCCCTTATTATTATTTTTATGCTCTATTAATGATGATCATCACACTTCTATTTATTTACAACTCAAAGATTACAACTTGATACTAGAACAAAGTATGACTCTATATGAATGCCTCCGGCGGTGTACCGGGATGGGCAATGAATCAAGAGTGACATGTATGATAAATTATGCATGGTGGCTTTGCCACAAATACGATGTCAACTACATGATCATGCAAAGCAATATGACAATGATTATGCGTGTCATAATAAACGGAACAGTGGAAAGTTGCATGGCAATATATCTCGGAATGGCTATGGAAATGTCATAATAGGTAGGTATGGTGGCTGTTTTGAGGAAGATATAAGGAGGTATATGTGTGATAGGGCGTATCATATCACGGGGTTTGGATGCACCGGCGAAGTTTGCACCAACTCTCAATGTGAGAAAGGGCAATGCACGGTACCGAAGAGGCTAGCAATGATGGAAGGGTAAGAGTGCATATAATCCATGGACTCAACATTAGTCATAAAGAACTCACATACTTATTGCAAAAATCTACAAGTCATCAAAGACCAAGTATTACGTGCATGCTCCTAGGGGGATAGATTGGTAGGAAAAGACCATCACTCGTCCCCGACCACCACTCATAAGGAAGACAATCAAATAACACCTCATGTTTCAAATTTGTTACACAACGTTTACCATACGTGCATGCTACGGGACTTGCAAACTTCAACACAAGTATTCCTCAAATTCACAACTACTCAACTAGCACAACTTTGATATCACTATCTCCATATCTCAAAACAATCATCAAGTATCAAACTTCTCTTAGTATTCAATGCACTTATATGAAAGTTTTTATTATATCCCTCTTGGATGCCCATCATATTAGGACTAGTTTCATAACCAAAGCAAATTACCATGATATTCCAAAGACTCTCAAAATAATATAAGTGAAGCATGAGAGTTCATCTATTTCTACAAAATAAAACCACCACCGTTCTCTAAAAAGATATAAGGGAAGCACTAGAGCAAATGACAAACTACTCCGAAAGATATAAGTGAAGATCAATGAGTAGTCGAACAATTATGCAACTATGTGAACACTCTCTAACATTTAAGAATTTCAGATCTTGGTATTTTATTCAAACAGAAAGCAAAACTAAATAAAATAAAATGATGCTCCAAGCAAAACACATATCATGTGGCGAATAAAAATATAGCTCCAAGTAAAGTTACCGATGAACGAAGACGAAAGAGGGGATGCCTTCTGGGGCATCCCCAAGCTTAGGCTTTTGGTTGTCCTTGAATATTACCTTAGGGTGCCTTGGGCATCCCCATTATTAGGCTCTTGCCACTCCTTGTTCCATAGTCCATCGAATCTTTACCCAAAACTTGAAAACTTCACAACACAAAACTTAAAGTAGAAAATCTCGTGAGCTCCGTTAGCGAAATAAAACAAAACACCACTTAAAGATACTGTAATGAACTCATTATTTATTTATATTTGTGTTAAACCTACTGTATTCAAACTTCTCTATGGTTTATAAACTCTTTTACTAGCCATAGATTCATCAAAATAAGCAAACAACACACGAAAAACAGAATCTGTCAAAAACAGAACAGTCTGTAGTAATCTGTAGCTAACGCAAACTTCTGGAACCCCAAAAATTCTAAAATAAATTTATGGACGTGAGGAATTTATATATTAATCATCTGCAAAAATAATTAACTAAATAGCACTCTCCAATAAAAATGGCAGCAATTCTCGTGAGCACTAAAGTTTCTGTTTTTTACAGCAAGATCAACAAGACTTTCCCCAAGTCTTCCCAACGGTTCTACTTAGCACAAACACTAATTAAACACAAAAAGACACAACCAAAGAAGAGTCTAGATAAATTATTTATAATTAAACAGGATCAAAAAGCAAGGAATAAAAATAAAATTGGGTTGCCTCCCAACAAGCGCTATCATTTAACGCCCCTAGCTAAGCATGATGATTTCAATGATGCTCACATAAAGGATAAGAATTGAAACATAAAGAGAGCATCATGAAGAATATGACTAGCACATTTAAGCCTAACCCAATTCCTATGCATAGGGATTTTGTGAGCAAACAACTTGTGGGAACAAGAATCAACTTGCATAGGAAGGTAAAACAAGCATAACTCCAAAATTTTAAGCACATAGAGAGGAAACTTGATATTATTGCAATTCCTACAAGCATATATTCCTCCCTCATAATAATTTTCAGTAGAATCATGAATGAATTCAACAATATAACCATCACATAGAGCATTCTTTTCATGATCTACAAGCATAAAAATTTTATTACTCTCCACATAAGCAAATTTCTTCTCATGAATAGTAGTGGGAGCAAAATCAACGAAATAATTATCATGTGAGGCATAATCCAATTGAAAACTAAAATCATGATGACAAGTTTCATGGTTATCATTATTCTTTATAGCATACAAGTCATCACAATAATCATCATAGATAGCAACTTTGTTCTCATAATCAATTGGAACCTCTTCCGGAATAGTGGATTCATCACAAAATAAAGTCATGACCTCTCCAAATCCACTTTCATCAATATAATCATCATAAATAGGAGGCATGCTTTCATCATAATAAATTTGCTCATCAAAACTTGGGGGACAAAAAATATCATCTTCATCAAACATAGCTTCCCCAAGCTTGTGGCTTTGCATATCATTAGCATCATGGATATTCAAGGAATACATACTAACAACATTGCAATCATGCTCATCATTCAAATATTTAGTGCCAAACATTTTAATGCATTATTCTTCTAACACTTTGGCACAATTTTCCTTTCCATCATACTCATGAAAGATATTAAAAAGATGAAGCGTATGAGGTAAACTTAATTCCATTTTTTGTAATTTTCTTTTATAGACTAGGCTAGTGCTAAAGCAAGAAACAAAAAGATTCGATTGCAAGATCTAAAGATATACCTTCAAGCACTCACCTCCCCAGCAACGACGCCAAAAAAGAGCTTAGTTGACGGGGTGTTAGTGTCGCTTTCCTTGCCGCCCCGGCAACGGCGCCAGAAAAGAGCTTGATGTCTACTACACAACCTTCTTCTTGTAGACGTTGTTGGGCCTCCAAGTGCAGAGGTTTGTAGGACAGTAGCAAATTTCCCTCAAGTGGATGACCTAAGGTCTATCAATCTATAGGAGGCGTAGAATGAAGATGTTCTCTCTCAAGCAACACTGCAACCAAATAACAAGGAGTCTCTTGTGTCCCCAACACACCCAATACAATGGTAAATTGTATAGGTGCACTAGTTCGGCAAAGATATGGTGATACAAGTGCAATATGGATGGTAGATATAGGTTTTTGTAATCTGAAAATATAAAAACAGCAAGGTAACTAATGATAAAAGTGAGCACAAACGGTATTGCAATGCTAGGAAACAAGGCCTAGGGTTCATACTTTCACTAGTGCAAGTTCCCTCAACAATAATAACATAATTGGACCATATAACTATCCCTCAACATGCAACAAAGAGTCACTCCAAAGTCACTAATAGCGGAGAACAAACGAAGAGATTATGGTAGGGTACGAAACCACCTCAAAGTTATTCTTTCCAATCAATCCGTTGGGCTATTCCTATAAGTGTCACAAACATCCCTAGAGTTCATACTAGAATAACACCTTAAGACACAAATAAACCAAAACCCTAATGTCACCTAGATACTCCAATGTCACCTCAAGTATCCATGGGTATGATTATATGATATGCATCACACAATCTCAGATTCATCTATTCAAACCAACAGAAAGTACTTCAAAGAGTGCCCCAAAGTTTCTACCGGAGAGCCAAGAAGAAAACGTGTGCCAACCCCTATGCATAGATTCCCAAGGTCACGGAACCCATAAGTTGATCACCAAAACATACATCAAGTGGATCATGGAATACCCCATTGTCACCACAGGTATCCCACGCAAGACATACATCAAGTGTTCTCAAATCCTTAAAGACTCAATCCGATAAGGTAACTTCGAAGGGAAAACTCAATCCATTACAAGAGAATAGAGGGGGAGAAACATCATAAGATCCAACTATAATAGCAAAGCTCGCGATACATCAAGATCGTACCACCTCAAGAACACAAGAGAGAGAGACAGAGAGAGAGAGAGAGAGATCAAACACATAGCTACTGGTACATACCCTCAGCCCCGAGGGAGAACTACTCCCTCCTCATCATGGAGAGCACCGGGATGATGAAGATGGCCAGCGGAGAGGGATTCCCCCTTCGGCAGGGTGCCGGAACGGGTCTAGATTGGTTTTCGGTGGCTAGGGAGGCTTCTGACGGCGGAACTCCCGATCTATTGTGCTCCCCGAAGTTTTTAGGGTATATGGGTATATATGGGAGGAAGAAGTACGTCGGTGGACCTCCGGGCTGTCCACGAGGCAGGGGGCGCGCCCAGGGGGTGTGGGCGTGCCCCCACCCTCGTGGGCAGCCCGGGACTCTCTTGGTCCAACTCCGATACTCCGTGGGCTTCTTCTGGTCCAAAAATAAGTTCCGTCAAGTTTTAGGTCAATTGGACTCCGTTTGATTTTCCTTTTCTGCGATACTCTAAAACAGGGAAAAAACAGAAACTGGCACTGGCACTGGGCTCTGGGTTAATAGGTTAGTCCCAAAAAATAATATAAAAGTGTATAATAAAGCCCATAAACATCCAAAACAGATAATATAATAGCATGGAACAATCAAAAATTATAGATACGTTGGAGACGTATCAGTGCGCATGGCGCACGAGCGCATGCGGCAGCAGTGGAAGCAACAGTGAGCAGTGCGGGGCGTAGCCAGGCAAGGTGGGCGCGGCGAGGGGTGCACTCAGGGCAGGCGCTGGCGGTCAAGGCATGGCAGGGCTCGATGGCCAGGGGGCGCACGACAGAGGTGAGCACGACGGCGGCAATGACGAGCAGGGCGACGGACGGCGCACGGGCTCAGTCGGGTGCGAGGTTGCAGCTCGCAACCGAGCAAACCAAGGCGCTAGGAGGCACCTACGGGGCTCCACGAGCATGTGCACATCAGCGGAGCGTGATGGGGAACACGGCAGTGAGGTATTCCCCGGCCATGGGGGTGGCGGTGCTTGATGGTGCGCGGCCTCAGCCCTAGCTAGCTACGGTAGGAGAGCGGGGCATAGGAAGGAAGGAGGTGAGGCGGGGATCACAGCGGTCCGGCGGGGTAGGGTAGTGGGCTCGGAGAGGCGCCGGAGACGACGGATCGAAGCGGCGGACGTGGGCGATCGGAGAGGAAGCAGAAGACGTGGCGATGGCGTTGCGGCTCCCCGAGCTCGATGCAGTGGCGTGGATGACGAAGAAGGGCGTGGAGCAGCTGCTAGAGAGCCTCCCGAAGGTAGGGAAGCATGGTGGCCGCGGGATCGACGCAGGTGCGACGACGATGGTGTCGGCCGCATGTGGTGGGGAAGGAGGCGGCGTGAAGAGGGGAAATGGAGGGGGCATCTAGGGTTTGTTCTAGGACGAGGAGGGGTCTCTTATCCTCTCGGGGCACCGGCGGATAGCTGCCCCGTGGCCATCGGCGCCAAGGACGTGCGCCCGACGTCCACGGGGGCTTCTGTGAATAGAGGAAGATGGAGATGGGAGGTGGGTTGGGCCGGTACACTGTGCACTCATGGCCCATGTGCGTAGTGGGCTGCCTTGACTTTCTCTTTATTTAAAAACAGAGAGAGGAAAAGAAATATTTGGGCAGTCTATTGACTCGGGAAAGACTTGGGAAGGGTTCCATTAAATCCCTGGTGATTTTAGACACTTCCACAAAAAGTTTAGGCAATTTTGGAATTCATTTGAATTTTTAGAAAAAGAATAGGGCATTTATAGTGTCGTTTTGGCACTGTTTTAAATGCTTAGGCCCATATGAGTTGAAGATGATGTTGTTTTCCTTAACAGCATATGTTTTGGAATATGTGCTAGATGATGAACATTTTAGTTTTGCAATTTGAAGAAATAAATATTTGCTTTATTTCAAGTATGAATTTGAAGTTTGGTTTGGGACAAGCAGCATTTTGACTTAGTGAAAAAAATGCGAACATGGACCATTAATTAGCTTGATGACAGGGTTATCATCTGGGGATGTTACAAATCTCCTCCACTACAAGAAATCTCGTCCCGAGATTTAAGTGGGGAAGTAAAGCGTAACTTCGGTAGAAATGACCCTTATAGGGTTAATTATCTGGTGAACAATTCAGGGAATGTGGCAGAAGTATCTCTCGAGATGAAACTTAAGAAAACATCGAGAGCAAAATATGAAGGTACAATAGGAAGTTTCAAGCGAATGGACAAACGATCGATACCTGAACAGAGTGTGAGAAGGGGGGTTCAGAGCATCAGGAATAGATCATCTCTCGGACGGTGGCTCGTGACAACACACAAAGCCAAGAGCATAAGGTACTTCGGCATCAAGGTTGTAACAATGGAAAGGAAAATGTGGTTATTAGTTTAACCAGACCAATGGAAAGGAAAAGGTGCTTATACAAAAGTATTAGAGTATATGCTTCCCAAGAACAAACAGAGCATGATATACATTACAGGACATCAAGTACTTATCCATTTAGTTAATGGGGCAAGGAGAATCATGATGTTTGCCCATACAGTGGTGTTTGGATAATTGATCAAGAAACCTTTAGCATTGCGCCTTCAATGTTCTTAATGATGTTCGGAGTAACACAATCATACTTTTGGATAGCATTGACATGGTCATCAGGTAAATGCCGGACCTTGGGAACACAAAGGAACCATCGGAAATTACTTGAACACCTCATGCAATTTTATCAGGGAAGATGAGGAGGTGGCCGATGGTTTTAGCAAAAATCCATCAACTTGTTAAAAAGGATGTATTCCCAAAATTTATATGAACAAATTCGTGTTGGGGGAGGCAAGAATGTTGTCGATGATAACACAAATCATCGAGGGGCAAGGATGCTATTTCTCATCATGAATTTGATTAATATCCTGGAAGAGCTCAGAATGTTGATGATGATCACGACACATTTGTCGAGAGATTTCATGAAGATGTAATCGATCGGCGATGACATCCAGTCAAAGGAATGATGAAGCGAAAGGTTATTGCAACCATGGGTATGACACAAATTCGAAATTAAGCTTGTTGTTCAAGGCGAAGTGATAAGATGAGGAAGATTGACGTAAGCTTAGCTCATCGTCGGAAGTTGCTCCGGGCATAAGGACCAGGTAGCATAGTTAAAAGTTGACACGATAAAAATATAGTCGGTCAGGCTAGGAATGACTTGAAGGTTTATTAAACTCGTAAGCAACAAAAAATACTTAGAGTTATAGAATCAGAGTGTGGAATTGATTCACTTATCGGCGTTCTCGAGTGACTAACAACTCAAAACCCGGGGAAAATCTGAAATCGATGAGAAGCAATACCAGATGAAGACTCATAGGAAGCAACACGATTCTTTGTTATTCTTGAGATACCAGAGGGTAATACTCGGTGGAAGATCAAAATAGAGATTGCGAAGGCGCATTTATCTACAGAAGACAAGTGCTTTAACTTGTCCGAGAAATGGAATCTAAGGGGAACAATCATGGTCAAAACCACGGTTGTAAAGGATCAAATCCTAGATATAAGATGATCTTATACCAAGGGGATAATTACTTTTAAGAGAAGCTTCCATGATGAGATCTACATCGTGTACATTGGCATGAACACAAAGTTCAAGGTCGACTCCCACTTCTTCAATGCATATCATTTCATTTACTTCTCGCTTTCGATGAAGTTGTAGTGTTGAAATGTTATCTGGCAAAACACCAGAAGAGTAAGACTCGTTAAAACTCTCAGGTTCAAACGGATTATGGGAGGCATAGGTTCAACCCATAGGGGCATATTAGGAACATATACCACAAACTTAAAGAGTAAATAACACAAGCTCGAAAGCAGAGCATGGCTGACAAAAGGAGAGGATGTAATTACCAAAGGCATTATGTATTTGGGCAAGAACTTCACGAGGTTCTTTGAATATGAAGGACACTGTCGGATGATAATCCAATAATGGATCCGACGATCCACAACGGAGCTAACGTGAGTATCGATATTCAATCAGAAGAAGAAATAATGCAGAGGGGTCAGATTCTGGAAATATCTGATAATACCAAAGCTTAAATGCAAAGGAATTATGATTTCCAATTCGGGGGATCAGAAGCAGATGCTCTAATCAAAGGATAAGCAAGTTGAAAAGACATAGACTAACAATCATTCAAGGTTTGATTTGCCGACAACCAGCTCATGTCTGGAGTGGAGTATGAGCCAGAAGGATAAATAATTACCAGGGAATAACTAATGAATGTGTGCATTCACGCACATGTCAAATCAATAGGATAAGAATTACAATCTCAAAGGAGTTTAATGAATATTGTTAGACATATGGAATTAACCATAATGCAAGACGATAAGGAAGAACAGGAGCAATAGGCTACTGAGGATTATCGGAAGATCGAATAGTATTCCAACGAATTTTGTGAGACATATGAACAACTGGGGATGAACGAACCCCGGTTAAGTGAATTATCCACAGTTCGAAAAGAAGCTGCAAATCAGGAGGCATGAAGGATTCTTGGAACAACGGAGAGTACTAGTGGTATCTCGTAATAACAGGAGCAACTAGGCATGAAGGTACAAGCGGCAAGGATGTTATTCAGGGGGATTATCGGTGGTCAGGAACTGCAAGGCAGTTGACACAGGGTCTCGAGAAACATCGAGGAGTATCTGCAGAATCTTCTGGCGAAGCAAGCGATCATTAGTAATGTCCGGGATCTCCGAGAGGAAGTGGGTACGAGAACCTAATGTCAGAGTTTGTAAAATGTTTAACCCGAATAGACGAAAGATCAGAGTCCCAGAGTATAGACGAGGAGTAAAAGATCCTAATACCACCCAATGGCGATGTGGGCCTGTAAGACACACAGCCATGTTAGTGAAAGTTTTAGTAGTAGTAGTAGCAGTAGCAGTAGTGGTAGTGGTAGTGGTAGTTGTAGTGGTAGTGGTAGTGGTAGCAGCAACAGTAGCAGCAGGAGCAGCAGCAGGAGCAGCAGCAGTAGAAGCAGTAGTAGCAGCAGTAGCAGCAGTAGCAGTAGCAGTAGCAGTAGCAGTAGCAGTAGCAGTAGTAGTAGTAGTCGTAGTAGTAGTGGTGGTAGTGGTAGTAGTGGTAGTAGTGGTACTAGTGGTAGTAGTAGTAGTCATAGTGGTAGTGGTAGTGGTGGTAGTGTTATCAACCTTGGCCGGAGATCCTTTCCCGGCTCCCTGCGAGAAAGCAATCCCAGAGCCATACTATCCAATTGTCATCATAATCCAATTCTCCTCACAAGTATCCAGTTCTAGTTGTATCGATCGGGATACAACTTCAAGTGTCCGTTACCGTAGGACAGGCTATCGATAGATGTTTTCTTCCTTGCAGGGGTGCACCAACTTACCCACCAAGCTCAATTAACTCCGGCCGGACACACTTTCCTGGGTCATGCCCGGCCTCGGCCTCCTGTTCACGATGAACCTTGAAGATTTTGGTCGTGCCAAGTCCATCTTCTAATTTGAACGACTACATCCGATGTGGATTTCGTCAAGTACCCCAGAGCCCTCTTGGACGCCAAGTACCTCGACGCCCAATGCCTAGAACGACTACCGTTGTCGAAGACCCATGTAAAACTACCATCGTCAAGACCCCGTGAACGTCTACACGATGACCGCCGAGTACCTCTTCGCGAGTACCACTACCATCGCATGGATCCGCCAAGACCGTGGAGTAAACGAACAAGTACCCCTACACGCGAAGGCGCCAAGACCGTTTCCGGATTCACCAAGTACCACTACAGCGACATGAATATCTACGAACCGTGTTCAGCTACTGTTTCCTACCTAGAACGACTACCGTCGACGTGCTTTTCGCCCGAAGGACTTGGAGTCATCAAGTACCTCTCCGAACGAACATGAACGACTAGAACAGGACCGGAAAGTCCGAAGACCCCAAGTACCACGACACCGATGACATGAACATCTACAAAAACTCATGCAATGATAAACATGTACCACTACCGCCGCCGAGATCGCGAGAACCTCTACCGTCGACCCTAGAGCATGCGAGAACGACTACTTCCACTACCGCCGTCGCGAGAACGGTCCCGTATGCATGCTTCGAAGGTATAAACTCAAGACGGCGTCCATGAACGAATGCTTGCGATGTTTGCGATACTCGTGTTTGCACCATGTCCAAATTGTCACTCGTTTCCTTGTCGCCAACTTGTGGGAACCCGGTATTCGGGAGCACCCCATCTTCTTGCATGACACACTCGCACCCACTTCCTTTTGCACCGGTATCCCTGTGAGCTACCGGATCACCGATATGTTGCTGTGGCATCATCTTTGGATTCGTCGTCGTGGCACCCTCTCTTTCCACCACGGAGACAAATGCTTCATAATATGCTCACATCAACTTTTTCATAAAATTGCATATATACTTGCATATGTCATCCGCATCATGATAATAACATTTAGAATGTTTAAAATTGTTGTTTGCATTAAATTGCTTAATGCATATGAGGTTTTACCAGACTTGTTGTTTGTTGCTCCGGCCTCATTTAAACTTTCCTAGTTCAGTAGTTTTATTATGCTTCACCTCTTGCCATGTTAATCAACATTTAATATTGTTGAGTACCTAATCGAGAGTGAACTAAATAATTGATGTGGTGCTCCACTTAACTTGTAGTTTTGTTTGTGCCCTTTGCCATGCCATGCATATTGAAATCGGACATGCATCATACTTGGTAGTGCATCATGCCATGTTATGTGATGGTTGTTTACCTTGTTGTTTGCTTCTTTCTGGGTTGCTTCTCTCGTTAGCTTCGGTTTCATTCCAGAGTTGTGAGGTTTGGTTCGAGTACGTCTGTTTGTCTTCTTCATGGACTCGTTCTTCTTCCTTGCGGGATTTCAGGCAAGATGACCATACCCTCGAAATCACTTCTATCTTTGCTTGCTAGTTGCTCGCTCTTTTGCTATGCCTATGTCGCGATACCTACCACATGCTTCATCATGCCTCCCATATTGCCATGTCAAACCTCTAACCCACCTTGTCCTAGCAAACCGTTGTTTGGCTATGTTACCGCTTTGCTCAGCCCCTCTTATAGCGTTGCTAGTTGCAGGTGAAGATTGGAGTTTGTTCCTTGTTGGAACATGGATTTTGTTGGGATATCACAATATCTCTTATTTATATTAAGGCATCTATATACTTATTAAAGGGTGGAAGGCTCGACCTTATGCCTGGTGTTTTGTTCCACTCTTGCCGCCCTAGTTTCCGTCATACCGGTGTTATGTTCCTTGATTTTGCGTTCCTTACACGGTTAGGTTATAATGGGAACCCCTTGACAGTTCGCCTTGAATAAAACTCCTCCAGCAAGGCCCACATTGGTTTTACCATTTGCCACCTAGCTTTTTTTCCCTTGGGTTCTGTAGACTCAAGGGTCATCTTTATTTAAACCCCTGGGCCAATGCTCCTCTAAGTGTTGGTCCAACCTATCAGCTGCCGGTGGCCACCAGGGGCAACTCTGGGTTGGCCTACCGGAACCTTGGACAATCTGGTGTGCCATGAGAACGAGATATGTGCAGCTCCTATCGGGATTTGTCGGCACATTCGGGCGGCTTTACTGGTCTTGTTTTACCATTGTCGAAATGTCTTGTAACCGGGATTCCGAGTCTGATCGGTTCTTCCTGGGAGAAGGAATATCCTTCGTTGACTGTGAGAGCTTGTGATGGGCTAAGATGGGCAGATGGGAATTTGTTAATGTCCGGTTGTAGATAACTTGACACTTAGCTTAACTAAAATGCATCAACCGTGTGTGTAGCCGTGATGGTCTCTTTCCGGCGGAGTCCGGGAAGTAAACACGGTGTTGGAGTTATGCTTGAACGTAAGTAGTTTCAGGATCACTTCTTGATCACTTCTAGTTCACGATCATGCTTTGCTTCTCTTCTCGCTCTCATTTGCGTAAGTAGTTTCAGGATCACTTCTTGATCACTTCTAGTTCACGATCGTGCTTTGCTTCTCTTCTCGCTCTCATTTGCGTAAGTTAGCCACCATATATGCTAGTGCTTGCTGCAGCTCCACCTCACTACCTTTGCCTACCTATAAGCTTAAATAGTCTTGATCGCGAGGGTGTGAAATTGCTGAGTCCCCATGACTCATAGTTTACTTCCAGAACCAGTTTGCAGGAGCCGATGACACTGTGCAGGTGACGCAGTCGAGCTCAAGGAGGAGCTCGATGAAGATCGTGTTCGTTGTGTTGTTTCGTTTCCAGTTGATCAGTAGTGGAGCCCAGTCAGGGCAATCGGGGATCTAGCATTAGGGGTGGTCTTCTTTTATTTTGGTTCCGTAGTCGGACCTTGATTGTATCTGGATGATGTAATGCTATATTCATGTATTGTGTGAAGTGGCAATTGTAAGCCAACTCTGTACCTCTTTCTTATTCAGTACATGGGATGTGTAAAGATTACCCCTCTTGCAACATGCCTAGAATGCAGTTATGCCTCTAAGCCGTGCTCCGACACGTGGGAGATATAGCCACATCATGGGTGTTACAAGTTGGTATCAGAGCCTTCCCCGACTTAGGAGCCCCCTGCTTGATCGAATCATTGGCGTTGTTGAGTCTAGAAAAATGTTTTGAGTCTTATAGGATTATATATATAGGATTATATATATCGGAGAGTAGTCTTATACTTAGGAGCCCCCTACTGAGGATTCTTTTTACTCCTCAGTCCCTTCGTCGCTCTGGTGAGGCATCCTGACGTAGAGTTTTGACTCTTCTCTTCTCAAATTTTCACTAATTTTTTTTAGGATCACGCGGGTATCTTGGAATCGTTCTGATGGTTTTGTGACGAGAACATTGTTCTTGGTGCCTCCTGACATTTAGGGGTTGTGGCAGTGTCCCGGGGAGTTGAGCTCCGAGGTGTTGTCGTCACAATTTTATTGTTGCAGTTCTGGAATACCTGAGTTTCGCCGACATCGAAAATCTCTTTTATGAAGTTGTTGGTGAGATAACCTCGACGCCACCCAGTATTGGGGCGGGAGGTCGGGAGTATTTCCATAACTCGTATAACGGATGCTTTTCGAAGGTTGAGGTAAATGATTTCCGAAGGTTTCTTGGTTATGTGTTGAAGGATGGATACAACTGGATGTAGGATTTGTTAGTTTGGGTGAGATATTATGCTTCCCCTATATCCCCAACACCTGATTGCATAACCAGAAAGTTTCGGGAGTTTATAAGTGGGAATTCAAGTAGCTCCTAGGATATCTTTCCGACAGATGTATGATATGAAATTGGGGTTCGACGTCTAGTGGTCCGCCTATCCACGGTTGGTTTTACAGTGGTCTCGTTGTGTCTTAAAGAGTCCTTGGCTATGCTGACTCGGGGACACTTTGTATGTCATGTGCACTGCCTTGTACATGATGGTGTTGTACGATCGAGCCCGTGTGGGCCCCACCACGAAAACTTCGGACGAAATCTCTATCATATGTTTGTTCTGGCTTATTTTGCAAGCCAATCCTTGTTTTGTTTTGAGTTGTGGTATTCGAGTTGCTTCAATGTCAAGTGTTGATTCCATACCTTCCCCAAATGGTGTTCTCATACTCCTATGTGAATACCAATCCTTCATGAAAATTCAGATTGTCATGTCAATTCTATTCAACCGGTGTGATTCTCTTCAAGATGATCCTATCATTTCAACATCCGCAAGTTCAATTCTAAGCTTTTTATCAATGGTGTTTGCTTCATCCGTCTCCAAGTTGTCTTTGTTTTACCCACCCTCCCACCCTTTTTCTTTAAAGACTCGGAGTTCTTAATCAAGTATCCTTTTATTGTTGTGAAGTCTCTTCATCCTTTTCAATCAATGTTCTTACCCGGTGGTTCTCATGAAGATGCTCTACAAGTTCATCATTCTTCGTTTGTTTTTCTTCTCCGGCGGATTAAATTCAAGCTTTTAGTGTTAATCATATTCCTTTACTCGTTTCAAATGTTTTCTCATGCCGGTGCACCTCTTAATCATCCACTTCTCGCTATTCAATTGTTCTGGAGTACTGAAGATATCTCGAAGATTCGTGTTTCCACTCTGTTTTCGTTCAAGCTCTTTCAAGGATGTTATCTCATTCAAGCCATTTAATTCAACCGGCGCAATCTCTCTTTCAAATCGTTCAACGGTGTTTCTTTTGAGTGGGCCCTAACCCACAGGTCTTTTTCCAGGATCTTCCCTGACTCTTCTAATTTTCCCGGAGCTATCCTGAAATTCTTTCAAAGTTGACGTAAGAATGAATTATCATCAGTCACGTGTATTTCTCTAAGATCGGTCAAATTCTTTTCATCGTTGGCTCAACCTCTTCGCTTTTGATTCTCCCGGAGTGTCTAAACAATTCTTTGTGGTGTTTTCTTGTCGTCATTCTCGAATTTCAAGACCGAAGAAGAGTTTCTCTTAAATCTTATCTGTTCTCTCAAAGAGTCATGATTCTAGTTTGGTGCCATCCTCTCATAATTGTTTTCGATTGTGAGAATTCTTTTCACCCATCCGGAGCAATTCAGGAGTATTTTTTCAGTTTGATTCTCCGGAGGCTATCATCTCAGAAGAATTATTCATTTCAGCTTTCAGCTCTCATTCTCCAAATCTTACCGGTGAATCATTCAAATATTCTCTATTAAGTTCGTGATCTATTCGTCCTCATGTATCAAATCCCCCCTCATGTATCTTCGTTCAATTGTTAATTCTTACCGGTGATTCACCCCTTTGCTACGTTCATTTTCAATTCTTACAGTGGTTCTTCCAAGTTTCTTCTTCCTTCATTTTCATATCAATTCATTCGTTCTTTCCAATCCTACCAGTGGTTCGCAGAAGACCTTCTCAAGTTTGTGCTATATCTATCTTAATCCTTTCTACGAGAATAAGTAGTATGCCAAATCCGTTGCTTGTCATCAATTTAAATTGGTGAAGGATAAGCATAATGTAATTCTTATTTTTGTTTCATCGAGTAAATTTAATTCCTTATTCCGGAGGTTCATCAAAATTCTTGGTTTCAAGTGCTCATATTTCTTTTACAGAGTTCCAAGTTTTCTCGATTATATCATCGCGAAGATCCATATATATCATTACAAGGCTTCACCTTGTGTTTTCAACTTCTCTTTACTTTCATTTGATCATTCTTTTACCGGAGTTCTTCATGGAGGCTCAACATGGTGGTTCAGCAAGGATTTAATTCGTTCTCGAAGTGTTCGCCAAGAGGAGCTCAAGGATTCTTCATCTTGCATTCCAAAGTGCAATTCTTTCATATCTCATCTTTTGAGGTGGTGTTATGTCATTATTGATAATTTTCCTTCATGTTTCATGATTCACAAGTTTTCAAGAGTGACACATCTAAAACCATCATTTTCTCTTCGCTCAAGACATCTTTTCAACCAATCTTTCTCTTCTTTGGAGTTATCTTGGGTTATATTTCACCTTAAGCCTTCCCTAAGGATTGTTGCTATTATGGTGCTTATAAATGACCCAAGTTATTCATTTATCCTCCCGGTGAAATAGTTTTCTCATCTCCTTGTTGACCTCAATCAAATCTTTCGTTTTCGTTAGTGGCAGAATTTCACCTTAGTTTTGAGATGTTCTCCATAAGCCCACTTAAAGCTTATCCTTTCGTTGTTGATAATATAACGACTCCATTCCAGCATTTGTCGTAAGCGTGCTCTCCCAAGATCGTGTTTCCCTCCGTTCATTCATTCCATTCTTTCATTTCTCCCGAAGGCATTGTAATGTTGCTCTTTTCAATCATCATCTCGAATGGTGAGGTTCGTGTTCTTTTCGTGCTTATCCTTTTAACCGGAGCGTCGTATCCTCTTTTCAAGTATCCTCTCATTTTGCCAAGTTCATATTCTTACCTTCCATTTCCAACCAGAGTGTTGTCGTAATTAATCGTTATCGTTTCTTGTACATCTCGTTTCAACCAGAGTGCTTGCATGTACTTCTTGTCCATTGCAATCTTTTTCTTATGTCTTTCAACCTACAACGTTCTAGTACTGTTCCTTGTTCCTGTTTTCTAACGGAGTGTTTTTGACTTTGTTCATCTTCATTGTATTCTTTCTTTCGTTTTGTTCAACCTCTCAAGGTTCTTTGGTTTCACTCAATTGTCAAGAAGAAACTTAGTTTTACCTCTTCTCTTCCTCTTCCGTTTCTCTTCGTTGCCATTCTAGATCTCGGGACGAGATCCTCTCGTAGTGGTGGAGTGTTGTAACGCCCCAAGACCGAAGCTTCAGATGCCTTCGAGGCTTTCCGGGTTTTGTCATGTGAATTGTTTGGTTCTTTGCATTCATCTTTGCATCATGTGCATTGCATCATGTCATCATGTCATCATCTCATAAATCTTTTGCAACTCAAATAAATAAACCGTGTGGATTTTCAGTCCATTTAAACCGAGGGAATTCATATGGTGATTCTCTTTATAACATATCCTCCCGATATTAGGGATCTATATTAAATATTCCATTTATTTGGAATTCACCTTAACACACTTGCATATTAAATCCCTCGGCCTTTTCTTCTTCAAGTTGTTGACTCTCTAACCTTTTCTTATATCCTTTTGTCATTTTCCGGAGCTCCACCTAAACTTTCAACATTTTTGATCACTCCAAAAAACCTCGTCCTAGTTCAAACCCATTTGAATTAAATTCAAATGAGTTTGAATTCTTATCGTTCGATCTGGCCTTTTCTAATTTTCTCGGAACAAGCATATTTTTGTGAGTTCAGGAAAATTATCCCCATGCTCAAAATCTGTTCCTAACCCTCTCTTTCTTTCCCTCTCTCTAATTTCTTTTTTGTTAAAGTGATAGGTTTTAAAGAGAGAGAGAGGGAGAAGAGAATCCAGGCCCATCTTTTCCCCGCAGTCCAACCAGCCCCTAAGGCCCACCTAACTATACCATGCGGCCTGACCTAGATGGCCCGAAGCCCAGCTCCTGCACCGCACTCATCTCCCTCTTGTTCCCGCAGCGCCGCCATATCCCCTCGATCCCCATCGCTCTCTTGCCCGATCCCCTAGTGCTCCCTTGCAGCACCCTTCTCTTCCTCGACCCCCTCGTCCTCCTCGCGATGTGCCCCCTCCTCCTCGTCCCGATCAGGAGGACCTCTCGATCCGTCGTCATCCTCCTTGCGCGAGGCCGCCGCCGCGCTGTCTCGCTCACCTACACCTCCAGTTCAGGCCGCCTGCGCCGCCCTTGCCGGTCCCGGCTGGACACCGCCGTCAGGGCCCCGTCTCCACCTCCGGCCTGCCAAGATCGTTCCCTTGCGGCCGCCGCAGGCCAGCGCCACCTCCGGCCTCCCCTTCATCGGCATCGTCCCCTGCTCCTCGCCTCGAGAAACGGCGCTTCAAGGTCGGCCTCCTGCAACTCGTCGTTGCCGGGGCTACCTACAACCAGCAATCAGCCACGCCGCCGCCGTTTTGCAGGAGCTCCGCCTCTCCTCTTGCTGCTGCTCAAGCCCCTCGTCTGCCATGGCCTTCCTCCTGCCCGTGCATTTCTTTTCGTTCCCTGCACCGGTGCGTCGCCGGAGAAGCACCTGCCTCTGCTTGGGGTCCTGGCGTCCCCAGATCGCCAGCAGCGTCGGCCTGCAGTCCTGCACCGCGCCTTGAACCGCCATGGGTGTTGACCACCACTGCTTCGTCATCCTCTCGCAAAGCCGTCATGGCAGGCAGGAACCCTGGCTCCTCTTGCAGTCGATGTGCCCTGCCTTGGCCTCCTGTTCACGATGTACCTTGAAGATTTTGGTCGTGCCAAGTCCATCTTCTAATTTGAACGACTACATCCGATGTGGATTTCGTCAAGTATCCTGGAGCCCTCTTGGACGCTAAGTACCTCGACGCCCGATGCCTAGAACGACTACCGTCGCCGAAGACCCATGTACAACTACAGTCGCCAAGACCCCGTGAACGTCTACACGACGACCACCGAGTACCTCTTCGCGAGTACCACTACCATCGCGTGGATCCGCCAAGACCGTGGAGTAAACGAGCAAGTACCCCTACGCGCGAAGACGCCAAGACCGTTTCGGGATTCACCAAGTACCACTACGGCGACATGAACATCTACGAACTGTGTTCAGCTACCGTTTCCTACCTAGAACGACTACTGTCGACGTGCTTTTTGCCCGAAGGACTTGGAGTCATCAAGTACCTCTGCGAACGAACGTGAACGACTACCGTCGCAAGAACGGGACCGGAAAGTCCGAAGATCCAAAGTACCACGACACCGATGACATGAACATCTATGAAAACTCATGCAACGATAAACATGTACCACTACCGTCGCCGAGATCGCGAGAACCTCTACCGTCGACCCTAGAGCATGCGAGAACGACTACTTCCACTACCGCCGTCATGAGAACTGTCCCGTTTGCACGCTTTGAAGGTATAACCTCGAGACGACGTCCGTGAACGAATGCTTGCGATGTTTGAGATACTCGTGCTTGCACCATGTTGAAATTGTCACTCGTTTCCTTGTCGCCAACTTGTGGGAACCCGGTATTCGGGAGCACCCCATCTTCTTTCATGACACACTCGCACCCACTTCCTTTTGCACCGGTATCCCTTTGAGCTACCGAATCACCGATATGTTGCCGTGTCATCATCTTTGGATTCGTCGTCATGGCACCCTCTCTTTCGACCACGGTGACAAATGCTTCATAATATGTTCACGTCAACTTTTTCATAAAATTGCATATATACTTGCATATGTCATCTGCATCATGATAATAACATTTAAAATGTTTAAAATTGTTGTTTGCATTAAATTGCTTAATGCATATGATGTTTTACCGGACTTGTTGTTTGTTGCTCCGGCCTCATTTAAACTTTCCTAGTTAAGTAGTTTTATTATGCTTCACCTCTTGCCATGTTAATCAACATTTAATATTGTTGAGTACCCAACCGAGAGTGACCTAAATAATTGATGTGGTGTTCCGCCAATATGCAACTCGTTGCATATTGAGCTCCACTTAACTTGTAGTTTTGTTTGTGCCCTTTGCCATGCCATGCATATTTAAATCGGACATGCATCATACTTGGTTGTGCATCATGCCATGTTATGTGATGGTTGTTTACCTTGTTGTTTGCTTCTTTCCGGGTTGCTTCTCTCGTTAGCTTCAGTTTCGTTTCGGAGTTGTGAGGTTTGGTTCGACTACGTCCGTTTGTCTTCTTGATGGACTCGTTCTTCTTCCTTGCGGGATTTCAGGCAAGATGACCATACCCTCGAAATCACTTCTATCTTTGCTTGTTAGTTGCTCGCTCTTTTGCTATGCCTATGCCGTGATACCTACCACATGCTTCATCATGTCTCCCATATTGCCATGTCAAACCTCTAACCCACCTTGTCCTAGCAAACCGTTGTTTGGCTATGTTACCACCTTGCTCAACCCCTCTTATAGTGTTGCTAGTTGCAGGTGAAGATTGGAGTTTGTTCCTTGTTGGAACATGGATTTTGTTGGGATATCATAATATCTCTTATTTATATTAAGGCATCTATATACTTGGTAAAGGGTGGAAGGCTCGACCTTATGCCTGGTGTTTTGTTCCACTCTTGCCGCCCTAGTTTCTGTCATACCGGTGTTATGTTCCTTGATTTTGCGGTCCTTACACGGTTGGGTTATAATGGGAACCCCTTGACAGTTCGCCTTGAATAAAACTCCTCCAGCAAGGCCTAACATTGGTTTTACCATTTGCCACCTAGCTTTTTTCCCTTGGATTCTGCAGACTCAAGGGTCATCTTTATTTAAACCCCCGGGCCAGTGCTCCTCTGAGTGTTGGTCCAACCTGTCAGCTGCCAGCGGCCACCAGGGGAAACTCTGGGTTGGCCTACCGGAACCTTGGACAATCCGGTGTGCCCTGAGAACGAGATATGTGCAGCTCCGATCGGGATTTGTCGGCACATTCGGGCGGCTTTGCTGGTCTTGTTTTACCATTGTCGAAATGTCTTGTAAACGGGATTCCGAGTCTGATTGGGTCTTCCTGGGAGAAGGAATATCCTTCGTTGACCGTGAGAGCTTGTGATGGGCTAAGTTGGGACACCCCTGCAGGGTTTTGAACTTTCGAAAGTTGTGCCCACGGTTATGGGTAGATGGGAATTTGTTAATGTTCAGTTGTAGATAACTTGACACTTAACTAAAATGCATCAACCGCGTGTGTAGTCGTGATGGTCTCTTTCCGGCGGAGTCCGGAAAGTGAACACGGTGTTGGAGTTATGCTTGAACGTAAGTAGTTTCAGGATCACTTCTTGATCACTTCTAGTTCACGGCCGTGCTTTGCTTCTCTTCTCACTCTCATTTGCGTAAGTAGTTTCAAGATCACTTCTTGATCACTTCTAGTTCATGACCGTGCTTTGCTTCTCTTCTCGCTCTCATTTGCGTAAGTTAGCCACCATATATGCTAGTGCTTGCTGTAGCTCCACCTCACTACCTTTGCCTACCTATAAGCTTAAATAGTCTTGATCGTGAGGGTGTGAGATTGCTGAGTCCCCGTTACTCACAGTTTACTTCAAAACCAGTTTGCAGGTGCCGATGACACCGTGCAGGTGACGCAACCGAGCTCAAGGAGAAGCTCGATGAAGATCGTGTTCGTTGTGTTGTTTTGTTTCCAGTTGATCAGTAGTGGAGCCCAGTCGGGGCGATCGGGGATCTAGCATTAGGGGTGG
This sequence comes from Triticum dicoccoides, assembly GCF_002162155.2. Lineage (NCBI taxonomy): Eukaryota > Viridiplantae > Streptophyta > Magnoliopsida > Poales > Poaceae > Triticum > Triticum dicoccoides. The sequence goes on along the minus strand of NC_041380.1, from coordinate 280,236,231 downwards.
TCTTCTTTTATTTTGGTTCTGTAGTCGGACCTTGATTGTATCTGGATGATGTAATGCTATATTCATGTATTGTGTGAAGTGGCGATTGTAAGCCAACTCTGTACCTCTTTCTTATTCAGTACATGGGATGTGTAAAGATTACCCCTCTTGCGACATGCCTACAATGCGGTTATGCCTCTAAGTCGTGCTCCGACACGTGGGAGATATAGCCGCATCGTGGGTGTTACATAACAATAGTAACGGTAGCAGCAACAATAGCAGTTTTGTAGTGATTGTAATAGCAGCAACAACGAAAGTAACTTAGCAAAGATCAATATGAGAAAAGCGTAGGCATTAGATCAACGATGGATATTTGTGTTGGATGATATTCATCATTAATATTCACAACCTAGAGCGATACACAATAGCTCCAATTCATCAATGTAATGTAGGCATGTATTTCGTATACAGTTATACGTGCTTACAATAAGAACTTGCATGACATCTTTTGTCCTACCCTCCTGTGGCAGCGGGGTCCCTAAGAAAATCGAAGGGATATTAAGGCCTCCTTTTTGATAGAGAATAGATTCAAACCATTAGTACTTAGTGAATACATGAACTCCTCAAACTATGGTAATCACCGGAAAGAATCCCAATTATTGTTACCTTGAGATATGCGGATCATAAAACGTAATAGGTGCATATAACTTGCAAGATAGGAGCAAGAACTCAAATATATTCATGAGAACATAAAGGGCTCAGATCTGAAATCATGGCACTCGGGCCCTACTGACAAGCATTAAGCATAGCAAAGTCATAGCAACATCAATCTCAAAACATAGTAGATACTAAGGATCAAGCCTTAACAAATTAACTCGATTACATGACAAATATCATCCAACTCCATCACCATCCAGCAAGCCTGTGAAGGAATTACTCACTCCCAGTGGTGAGCATCATGAAATTGTTGATGGAGAAAGGTTGATGATGATGACGACGACGATTTCCATCCTCCGGAGCCCCAAACAGACACCAGATCAGCCCTCCCGATGAAGAACGGGGGGTTGGCGATGATGACCCACAAGGGTAGGAGATCTATCGTAGCATTTTCAATAAGTAAGAGTGTCGAACCCAATGAGGAGCAGAAGTAAATGATTAGTAGTTTTCAGAAAGGTATTCTCTGCAAACACTGAAATTATCGGTAACAGATAGTTTTGTGATAAGGTAATTTGTAACGAGTAACAAGTAATGCAAGTAAATAAGGTGTAGCAAGATGGCCCAATCCTTTTTGTAGCAAAGGACAATCCTGGACAAACTCTTATATAAAGGAAAGCGCTCCCGAGGACACATGGGAATTATCGTCAAGCCAGTTTTCATCACGTTCATATGATTCGCGTTCGGTACTTTGATAATTCGATATGTGGGTGGACCGGTGCTTGGGTACTGCCCTTACTTGGACAAGCATCCCACTTATGATTAACCCCTATTGCAAGCATACGCAACTACAACAGAAGTATTAAGGTAAACCTAACCATAACATGAAACATATGGATCCAAATCAGCCCCTTACAAAGCAAAGCATAAACTAGGGTTTAAGCTTCTGACACTCTAGCAACCCATCATCTACTTATTAATTACCAATGCCTCCCTCTAGGCCCATACAATGGTGAAGTGTCATGTAGTCGACGTTCACATGACACCACTAGAGGGATGACAACATACATCTCATCAAAATATCGAACGAATACCAAATTCACATGACTACTTATAGCAAGACTTCTCCCATGTCCTCGGGAAAAAACGTAACTACTCACAGAGCATATCCATGTTCATAATCAGAGGGGTATTAATATGCATAATGGATCTAAACATATGATCTTCCACCAAGTAAACCAACTAGCATCAACTACAAGGAGTAATCAACACTACTAGCAACCCACAGGTACCAATCTGAGGTTTGGATACAAAGATTGGATACAAGAGATGAACTAGGGTTTGAGATGAGATGGTGCTGGTGAAGATGTTGATGGAGATGGACCCCCTCCCGATGATAGGACCGTTGGTGATGATGATGGTGATGATCTCCCCCTCCCGGAGGGAAGTTTCCCTGGCAGAACAGCTCCGCCGAAGCCCTAGATTGGTTCCACCAAGGTTTCGCCTCGTGGCGGCGGAGTTTTGTCCCGTAAGCTTGCTTATGATTTTTTTTCCTGGACGGAAGACTCCATATAGCCAAAGATGGGCATTGGAGGGCCACTAGGGGCCCACGAGGCAGGGGGTGCGCCCCCCGCCCTCGTGGACGGTGGGTGGCCCCCCTCTGGTACTTCTTTCGCCCAATATTTTTTATATATTCTGGAAATAATTCCCGTGGAGTTTCAGGACTTTTGGAGATGTGCAGAATAGGTCTCTAATATTTGCTCCTTTTCCAGCCCAGAATTCCAGCTGCCAGCATTCCCCCTCTTCATGTAAACCTTGTAAAATGAGAGAGAATAGGCATAAGTATTGTGACATAATGTGTAATAACATCCCATAATGCAATAAATATCGATATAAAAGCATGATGCAAAATGGACGTATCAACTCCCCCAAGCTTAGACCTCGCTTGTCCTCAAGAGAAAGCTGAAATCGAGAAATATGTCCACATGTTTAGAGATAGAGGTGTCCATAAAATAAAATACGGACATGAGGGCATTATGGTCATTCTTAGAACAGCAACATATATATATATATATATATATATATATAGGACAGGGCTATTCTGTTACTAGTAACAGAATAATATTTTGTTACCCTCGGCTCGATATAGGCCCCGGTTGAATCTGGACATACCACCCACCCGATGCAATGCGATGCCGCCGCCGGCCGCTCGCCCCACCCTACCCGTGCGCTGCCGCCACCGGCCGGCTGCCCCTCCCTACCAGCGAGCTGCCGCCATCGGCCGGCTGCCCCTCCCTCCCCGCGCGCTGCCGCCACCAGCCGGTCGCCCCTCCCTACTAGCGAGCTGCTGCCGCCGGCCGGCTGCCCCTCCCTCCCCGCGCGCTGCCGCCACCGGCTGCCCGCCCCTCCCTACCCGCGCACCACCGCCACCGCGTCTGTTGTCGTCCTGCATCGCCCAGCCAGCCTCCTTCCGCATCACCGGTGACCTCCTTCCTCCAGCTTGCCACCACCCACCCTCGGGTCCGTACACCACCGCCCACCCCCAGGTCCGCGCACCGCCGACCATCCCCGAATTCGCGCGTCTCCGGCCATCCCCAGATCCCGCGCCACCAGCTGTCGCCTCCCACACACGCGCCACCTGCGGCTGCAGGGGGGGCCACGGGGTCGAGATTGTTCCTCTCGGCAGTATACCTGCACGCTCCATCGTCGGTCACGAGAAGAGCTGCATGCAGGGCACCCTCGATCCGTTCAACGATCTGGTAGCCGGCATCCTAGTTCCTTCCCGGCATCCGTCGTACTAGTTCACGCACCATCGCCGTCGGTCTTTTTCCGGTTTGAGATAGTGAGCGCCACCTGGGAGGACTCTTTGTGAACAAGGTTGCACCATCGACGGCCTCCTCCACCAGTACGTCTACTGCCACCTCTCGATCGTAGTTCCTCTCCACCATTCGAAGCTCCATCCTCTCATCACCTGTCTGTCCCCATACATGCTAAAAATTTGATGGCAAAGCCGATGCAATTTTCATCCATTTTCTGAAGAAAACTGAACTTGGTCAGAGTAAGAACAACTTCAGTTGATGATTGCGGGTTGTGTTTGGAGCTGGATGTGTTTGGAGCTGCTCTGCTATATTTCTTTATTGGTTCAACAAGATAATTGCTCTAGATTTCATTTTCTAATATAATGTTAAAAGTCCACTAGATGGAAAATTCTCTGTGTTAGCTACATCAGTACTGCTCAACAGTACGACAGTAGCAGTACTAATCAGTACAACTTACACAATATTAGTACCGATTAGTACTATTCTTAATGTTAAAAGTAACATCCATATGGTACTGATGAGTTGTACTGACAAGGATGCCGTCTACAATTCTGAACTTATTGTTGAGTCGTACTAGTACCGATTCAAATGGGAAGAAAGTGTCACATGAATCCTTAATTGAATTGGAAGCAAGGTTGTAATGAGACCCTGGAAAATCACTATTTATTTTATCCTTGGTTCTTAGAAAAGCATGGAAACAATTCTCTGTGTGTTAGAGTATCAGTTCATGTGGAGAAGAACATGTTTCCTATATGAAAAAAAATATTATCAGTTCAATGTGTATTTTGTCATTAGTTCATACAAAACAGTCGTAAAAAATATTTTGATGTGTGTTAGAGAGAGCTCGACTTTATATTATATGGTAGCTCACTCATTGCATGATTGCACAGCAGTTTGGCAAGAAAATTCACATCAGTTCAGGGGCGCCTGCATCACGACCTCGCCGTGTCACCATAATCTCTCCTTGATTCGCCACCGGACGAGCCCCTCCTCACACTTTGGCAAGCTGTCACTTCTTGCTCCTGTGCCTGGATCCCGTCTACTTCTCTAGGCCTAGAAGTTCTTGCTATTTCCCTGCAACAAAAAAACAATTCTATAAATTTGCTCCTGATTTCATTTAGTTCATGCTGATTTTAATTGAAAATCTCATTTTGTGGTTGATTAAATTTTCGAGCACCATACTCCCATGATGTAGGTCTATCGTATTCCATTGTTGGACTATGCCTTCTACCGGTAGCCCCAGAACAAACCTGAAGTCTCATACTTGTTCCTATTTTTTGCAGGACGCAGCAAAAAGCAAGATTCACAAGTTCATATTATGGATGCTTTTCAGTACATCTACTTCCCGTTGGTAAGTCAAATTTATTCTCTGCTTCTATCTTCCTATAGCACAAACATGTGCTTGTGGTTATGCCTGATAATGATGTTGTACACAAAATGGCTTATGGGATATGAGGATAATGTGTATACAAAATGATTTTTGGTTAATATTTTGTATGATCCATTTGACAGAAAAGATTCCTGTTATTTGTGGAGTTTATACAACTCTTCTGTCATCATAGCTTATTCATGTTGGTAGTCCAGGTGCAAACACAAAATTAAGTTTGTGTGCATCTACAGGGAAGGTTCGCCTACAAAATAGAGTTCACTTCGGTTAAAAAAAGTAAATTTTACATAAAAAATGTGCTTGAAAGTTCAACTAAAGTCACTAAGAAAGTTCGTACACTTTATTTTCAGGAGTGTACATCTTGCACGTGCTGCTACTAATCTCAACTTATTGTCCAGTCATACTAGTACTGATGAATATTGAATTGATGAAAAATGTAGTATTACATGATATTGTAGTACAAGACAATGCACATGATAATGCTCAGGCTTGATGGTTAGATATTGTAGTCTCATAAATATGTGATAATGCTGCCATGATCTATTTGATAACTCATCTCAGCATGATAATGCTGCCATGATTTATATAATTTTGTAAAGAAGATTTATATGTGCAAGTTATCTGATAAAAGAAATAAGAAAATCCAATTGCAAATTTAGGGAAACATGTGTACCTTTAGAAAAGTTTACAAAATAAATGCTAGGAGGTTCATTTCATGTTCGTTTAAATGTCTTCAATGCAAATGTGGAGGGCCGGTAAGTTCTACTACCAGTCTACGCCAAGTTCAGGGGCATTGCCACTAATGAAAAGGACAATGAATAAACGACGTCGGATCATAGGTCGAAGGAGGCCGGGTCAAGGCACCATGACTGGTTGTTGTTGTATCTTAGTGTCGTTCTTGTTGATGTGTTGACTAGCAGATCAATATATATGCATGTTGTTTGCTTTTGACATGGTAAAAATAAACTATTGGTACAAATTCTAGTTTCTATATGACAAAAGTTCATTGAGAAAAAAATCAGTTCAATGGATACGTTGTATCTGTTTATCACATATACTTGCGAAAGAGTTCAAAATGTTCTTCCCTTTCTGGAAATTACATGTGATTATTCATTTATTTTTAGGCCATACAAACAACAATAACTCATTAGTCTTGTATGGCTGAATTTCTTTTCATTTGCTCATATAACTGGAATGCATCTTTGCTTGTATTATCTCTTGTAACACTAAGATATATTTTCTATGTTGGCATGTCTTTAGGAGCGCCCTGGCCGATCACAGCCACCACCGCAGGCCGTTCAACGCCACCTCCGCAGGCGGTTCATCGCAAAAACAGCAACCTGGATCCCGCTAGTTCCCACCAGCAACACCCGTTCGAGCACGTCGTCACTCTCCCGCTGCAGCGTGGCTCAGCTACTGCACTTGGTGGAGGTCAGAGCCTTTCCTCTAGTTTCCTCTAGTTTTTAACTTCATGGATCCTTAGTGCCTGAAAACATTGAACTTGCTGATCCTTCCTTCCTAAGGAAGATGCATTCTGGGTATATCAAAAGCCTGCTGGAGGAGTCACGGGGTCGAGGACCTCCTGCTTAACAGTACAACTCCTTGTTTTGTGGCCGGTCACTCAAGGAGCTGAGTGCAGGCCGCAATAAGTACATGAGTACTAATATTAGGATATGTGTGGTCCCAGTAAGTACATGAGTACTAATTAGCAAGTTTGATTTCTTCTAAAAACTGAAAATGTCAGCTTGTACTGATGCATTCAAAAAACGTGTTGTGTGTTTTCACGAAAAAAACATTTGTCGGGTTTTTGGTGGCCAAGTATTATTGATATGGAGATGAATAACTATGCGGATGCGCTCCTATTGTTTTTCTGGAAAAAAAAACAAGAAGCCATGTTTTTTTACTTTATGAGCTTTCCAATTTGCATACTTCAAAGTTGCTGCTTGCTCCCACCCATGAATTGCGCAGTTTCAATGGGTGTCGTCGAGCATGTTCGGAAGTATGCCCTTCGTGCAAAAGTGTGAAGTTTTGTCAGTATTTTGTACATTTCATTTGATAGAGGCTTCATGTGGCAGAGGCTTCATGTGTATAGTTCACTCATTTTTTTCTCTGAAACTATGAGCTGATGATAGATTAGAGATGAGTTGACGGTGTGGGTTCAGGTAGTGAGATTTGCAGCTAGTTTGTTTATTTGTTTAGGTGGTTGCAAGGGCATTCTATTTGATTACAGTTAGGCTACCATTTAGTATTGTGGTACTCCGTTGCAAGAAAATTGTGGTACTCCGTTGCCACAATTTCTTTTTCTCCTCTCTTGGGAGAAGGTGTGATTTTTGGACATTGACATACATGTTGATTGTTCTTTCTGGGCGGTGTGTGCTGATTCAAGGGCGCGATGGAGGTTGGTAACAGGGGCGATTCGGCCATGGAGGTGGAGGCAGAAGTGAGCCTGTTCGCGGCGGAGACCTCCGGTTCCCCGGTCCCCGGCGGCGTGGGCTCATCGACCAGGCGGCTGGGCCTCAAGAACAGCATCTAGACCAACTTCAGCGATGACTATGTCTTCCAGATTGCTTCTTGGTAGGCAGATAAGAATAGAGAATGGTGTAGCTTCGGTCTAGCTTCCAGCAAGTTTTTCCTTCCCATTGCTCATAACTGAATGAACCTGTTGATAAAAATACATGTTACAGTACTTGATATATATAGTTGCATCTAATTCCGTACATCTCATGACAAGCCAGGAGATCTCAACGCTCGCAGTGTCCCTGTCAACAAACACACTCAAGTTCTATGCTCCAGCAACTGGACAGTATTTGGGGGAATGCACATGCCATAAGGGGAATATCCATGAGATTGCCTTTTCAGCTCCGTCTTTGCTGCAAGTGATATGCTCTTGCTCTGGTGATGGAACTATCAGAGCCTGGGACACAAGGAGCTTCAAGCAGGTCCCCCCTACCACTTTGTGATTGTTGAATACTCATGTTGGTTATACATGGTTACTTTCTTTTAATATTATATAAATTTCGAGCCATCACTATGTTTCTCAGTTTCTGTATGGTAAATATTTTGTACTTTCATTAAGTGTTAATTCTTGTGATGCTTGGTTTGGATCGAGGTTGGTTCATTCTTGTAATTCTTGTTCTTGTTTCTACCTCAGCCAATAAGTCGTATCCGTGTACAAATTTCTAATTTCTATTGCTATTAGTTCAAATGATCAATTGCTATAAGTTCCCCTGATATTGTCCCATCAGTACACATTTCTAATTTCTATTGCTATTAGTTCAAATGATCAATTGCTATAAGTTCCCATGATACTGTCCCATCAGTTCAAGTGATCATTGTTGTCTTGTTTAAGCCGTTTAAGTACAAAATTACTAGTGTTGATCTTTGTGCAGTGATCAGGCCGTTCAGCTCTGCTACCGCAAGTCGTTCACCTCTGCCACATGAGGTCGTTCAACGATACAGCGCTCATCATGTTGTGTTTTTAAAGTACATGTTTTGTGTGCTTTCTGGTTCACCTATTTAACGATTCTATAGTACACTAGGCATTTGTGTTATGCCTTAATAAGCATTTGAGAAAACCTTGTATGGATCGAAACTAGCATATGTTTTGTTCTATTCTTGTAAATAAAGCTCCACTTTTGTTTTGTTTGAAGTTATTTGGCAAAAAAATAGTATATGCTCTACTGTAAAAGACATAAAATGTCTTGATGCATGCTAGCAGAAATCTGAAAATACACTCAGTTCAGTTCCTATATTTTATTTCAGTTCAATTTAGAACTATTTGCAACTGTTCAGACTTGAGTGTTCCTATATTTTATTTCAGTTCAATTTTGAAGTATTTACAACTGTTCAGACTTGGTTTACAACGGAAAAACATTTGGAAGTTTAGCGAGGGAAAATACTTGTTAGATTCATTTGAAAAGTGTTGTATAGTTCAACTATTATATATAATAAATTCATACTGAAATGTGGGAACAATTCAATATGTGTGTGTGTTAAAAACATAACAGTACAGAGAAATTTGTTACGTACTCGTTGAAAAAAATCGCATCAGTTTGAGAACGGAAAAAAATTGGTGCCAATAAAGTTCGAGGGAAAAACAACTTTAAAAGGAAACGTGAGAAGCTCACAAATTAATTATGTGACGTTGACGTCCAAGTTCTACAACTGATCCGTACAAACAAAAACGATGGTCCGTTCTACAAAGGAAAAATGGTTTAATTAAAATATTGATCAGTACAGGTTAAAAACGGTGGTCCGTTCAAAATAAAAGAAATGACAGAAATTCAAATTATAAAAGTTCAAGCAAAAGGAAACCCCATGCAATTCAAATGGTAAAAGTACAAGTCATAAAATAAGAGAAGTCCAGGACATCGTTGTAAAAAATGTTTAGTTCAAAAAAACATTTTCTTTTTGAAAAAAATATCATTCAGTTCGATGATATAAATCATGCAAGTACAAGGGCGACGATACAATAACATTCAGTTCAACAATATAAACCATGCAAGTTCGGGGCTAGGATATAGTAAACCGTTGAAAATTTACGAGAAAAATATTGCCCAAAAAACATAGCAAAGTCTAATTAGTGAAAACACACTCAGTACAAACCCATGCAAGCATCAGTACAAGTACCCTTTTTCGGAACCATTCAAAATTGCTCTACAAAAAATAGCTCAGTACAAATATACACATATATCAGTACGACTACTCTGTTTTTCAGACGAGAAAACAGCAGGATCCGTCATGCCATATTCAAAATTACTCTTAAACGGTTGCGAAGTAGAGAAAACATTCATCATGACTAAGTTTCCCATTTTCCATAGCTATCCAACGGTATATTATTTTCCTCATTTCGACAAACTTTTCCAAAAAATCGTGATCAAAATCAAATTTGACCATATTAAAATTCGTTTTAAACCGTAAGGAATTAGAAAAACATTTCTATACAAAAAAGTTGAGCATTTGCCATAGCTTTCCAACGTCGTATCATTTGCGTTAATCCGACAAACGGTCTGCAAATAATCGCGAAAATACGTTTCGCCCAGAATTTCACTGTTTTTCAAATTACTTTTAAATCTTATAAAATTAGAAAAAACAATAGATATATGGAACATGTGTATTTTTCCCAACTTTCCAACGCCATCTTATTTGCTCAATTCCGACAAACCATTTAAAAATTGAGTCCAAAATACGATTCACATTTTTGGTTTTGAAAAAAACTGATTTTTTCAAAACTGCTCTTAAACCATGATGATTTTGCAAAAACATTTAATATACTCGAAATATAGTTGTCAAGAGCTTTCCAACGATGTATTACACGCCTCGTTACGACAAAAAAATTACAAAAAAAATTTGAACTAAAGAAGACGCTCTGTTAAACAGAAATGAAAGCATCAGTTCAACCGCTCGAAGTTAATCAGTACAAGCACCTGAAACCATCAGTTCGAGTAGGGTAACAGAATAATATTCTGTTACGCGTAACAGAATAGCCCAGATGTGTGTGTGTGTATAGGTAAAATAGATGGGGCACCTAGGTGCCTGGGCACCTTGTTAGTTTTGGAAACTGTGATATATTTAATTTGTTTTCTAATTATTCTTCATGCAAGACTTTCCATACTTATGTTTTATTTCTGGATCTAATTATTAGGCATGCAACACTTGCCATACAATAAAATATATTAATGTTGATTTTGTTCGAATTGCTGGAGGTATATAATACACATACTTTTGTTTTCTAACTATTTAATACGGGTATCTAATACCTACCAACAAAATTATATACATATGGAAGTATGTATATATTCAGTAATTTATTTTTTGAACTATTACATTTTTTGTTTCCTAATTATCTAAAATGGGTATCATATTTACTAACGAAAGGTTGTATGTACGTGGGTATGTATATACACAATAATTTATTTGTTGACTAACTATATTTTATTTTTGTTTCCTAACTATCCAATAAGGTTATACAATACCTACTGACAAAAATATTGTAACACCCGGTCGACATATATAAGGCTATATGAAAAAGGGTAGGAAAATATTGTACATACCCAGTCGATGTATATACCCGGTTAGGTGAAAAATGTAGGAAAGTATAATACATCAAATAATATACTTCAAGTGAAAATACCCAAGGTGTCTGCACACTTGTATACCCGGCTGCGCGGAAAAAGCTTGGAAAATATTGTACATATACAGTTGACGTGTGTACCTAAAGTAAAATATGGCTATGTATATGACTGACTATGTGACGTATGGGTATTTAATCTATACCCAACATATTTCGAGTACAAAAACATACCCAAAATATTTTGGGTTATGTATGTATATACCTAGTAATTTACTCAAGTTATTAGATACTCGGTGAAAAATAAAGGAGCGCACATAAAAAATACGACATTCATTATACACAAAAAAATACCTAGCTACGCGACGTATGAGACATGCATGGGCTTAATTTGGGTGGTTATTAAGTGTCCATACCAAGCAATAATTAGCAATAATTCTTTCCAAATAAAAATCTAATGCATTTATGAATTAGTTCTAATACTAATTACATGTGCACACATCGTAATGTGATCCAACGGTTT
>NC_041380.1:280151868-280224396 GCF_002162155.2 Triticum dicoccoides | reverse complement strand
ATTCACATACTCAAGTATGAATCAGAAACTTCATTGAAAACTAACAAACTATACTCTCAATCATTGAAGCAATTGCAATTTATTATAATATAGGAAAGAGTCAATATAAGAGCTTCTCAGCAAGTCCACATACTCAACCATCTTTTAGTGTTTCATAATTGCTAACACTCACGCGATATTTATGGTTATGAAGTTTTAATCGGACACGGAGAAAGATAGGGGCTTATAGTTTTGCCTCCCAACTTTTTACCTCAAGGGTAATGTCAACAATAATAGTTCATGCAAACCCACATTCAATTAGCCATATATATCAGGATCTTTCCAACACACTATGCTTGCCAAAGGATAAAATGTAAAAAGGAAAGGTAAAGATCACCGTGACTCTTATATGAAGTAATAGACAAGAATAAAAGATAGGCCCTTCACAGAGGGAAGCAGAGGTTGTCATGTGCTTTTATGGTTGGATGCACGAAATCTTAATGCAAAAGAACGTCACTTTATATTGCCACTTGTGATATGGACCTTTATTATGCAGTCTGTCGCTTTTATTTCTTCCACATCACAAGATCGTATAAAGCTTATTTTCTCCGCACTAATAAGTCATACATATTTAGGGAGCAATTCTTATTGCTTGCAAGGATGACAACTTACTTGAAGGATCTTACTCAATCCATAGGTAGATATGGTGGACTCTCATGGCAAACTAGGTTTAAGGGTATTTAGAAGCACAAGTAGTATCTCTACTTGGTGCAAAGAAATTGGCTAGCATGGGAGGGAAAGGCAAGCTCCACATGTTGGATGATCCATGACAATATAATTTATCTCACATGTAAGAAAACATAACCCATTACGTTGTCTTCCTTGTCCAACATCAACTCTTTAGCAAGTCATATTTTAATGAGTGCTCACAATCATAAAAGATGTCCAAGATAGTATATTTATATGTGAAAACCTCTCTTTCTTTATTACTTCCTATTAATTGCAACGATGACCCAAACTATGTTTGTCAACTTTCAACAATTTTTATTCATCATACTCTTTATATGTGAGCTCATTACTCTCCATAAGATCCATATGATCTCTTTATTTCTTTTTATTTATTCTCTTTTATTCTATTCCCTCAAGATCATCGCAAAATAATCAAGCCCTTGACTCAACACTAATCTTTATTATATATAGCTCACGGACTCGATTACATAGAAGGATCATAAAGCTAAACTCACAACTAGATCATACTAAAACTTTATTCTACTAGATCAAGATATTGTCAAAAGGATCAAACTAAAAAACGGTAAAGATAAAAGTGTGATGGTGATATGATACCGGGGCACTCCCCCAAGCTTGGCAGTTGCCAAGGGGAGTGCCCATACCCATGTGTTTATGTCTCCTTCTTCGGAGGTGGTGATGACGGAGTTGTTGAGGATGTGGGCTTCTTCCTTAATTTGCGCTTGAGGATAGAATTTTGCTTCCTAAGTCCTCGATCTCCCGCTCAAGGCTTAATTAGGGATGGCAATGGGTACCCATTACCCGCGTACCCTGTGGGCAAAAACCCTATTAGGGTAAGGGTATGGGACAAAAAATTACCCATGGGTACTTAAATGGGAAAATATCATACCCATCAGGTAGAGAGGGTACGGGTATGAGATCGTATAACCCATGCCCGCGTACCCATGTACCCATCTAAAATGTTAACAGGTGGGTTTCCGTTAATATCCCAATGTATTCATTTCCCCTCTTAATCATGCTAGGTAAAAACTCTAATGTGTATTCAAATTATCTCTATAATTTATCTTGATTTCGTGAACTTAAAGTGTATGCATATGTGTTGTTATTTATGATTATGTGTTCTTGTTTATCATTTTTATATGTCACTTTATAGGAAAGTATTTTTGTTTATGAGAATATGTTGTTGTTACAATATGTTGTTGTACATTGTTGTTTAAAATGTGTTGCTATTAATAATTTATGATTATATGTTACTTTTTACAACTATTTTCTACTCAATTGATGTGCTGTAAACGTGGGTATTTTTACCCACGGGTATCCATATACCCTGTCGGGTGACGGGTATGAGAAAAAATTGTACCCTTGACGGGTATGGGTATGGGTGATGGGTAAACTCAGGGCGGACGGGTAAGGTATGGGGTAGCTCCACCCGTACCCATACCCTGCGGGTGCCATCCCTAGGCTTAATACCTTTTTGCATAGTTCTTGTTTGTTCTCCTGCAAGAGACGAAAAGGGATAAACTCAATCTTAGGTTTCTTTGCTCTATTGGGGAGGCTTGACTTTTTGAATTCCGCATGCATGTCCCCAGGTTGAGGTAATGGGACTTCATCTTCATCTGAGCTCGTCTCCTCCTTTCCCCTAGGCTCATAGTCTTGTTCTTCCTCCGTGGTCCAACCACAATGTTCCAAGTCCCCGTAGACCTTATGATCTACAAGGTAATCAGCCACATAGCTTTCTCCCTCCGAATCTTCGGATGACATATTGCTCTAATCTGCAGCAGAAACAGCTCGAAACAAAGACAGAGGATGTTTGCGTGATACGGTGGTCAAAACCTTCGGGAGATTATATAATGAATTTTTACCGACCAAAAGAAGTGTCGTGCAAGAAAACAGAGTCAGGAGAGCACACGAGGTGCCCACGAGGCAGGGGTGCGCCCAGAGGGTAGGGCACGCCCTCCACCCTCGTGGAAGCCTCATGTCCTTTCCGGTCTGCTTCTTATTTTCCTATTTTCTTAAATATTCCAAAACGGAGAAAATTTGCCATTAGAACTGTTTTGGAGTCGGTTTACTTACCGTACCACGTACCTATTCCTTTTCGGGGTCTGAAACATTCTGAAAAGTGTCCCTTATGTATTCCTCCGAGGTTACGGTTTCAATAACATTAGTTTTAACATTTATAGGATTATCTGAGATATAATGTTTGATTCTTTGACCGTTCACCACCCTCGGATTTGTGCCTTTGAAGTTGTTGATTTTTATGGCACCGAAACGGTAGACCTCCTCGATGATGTAAGGACCTTCCCATTTAGAGAGGATTTTGCCTGCAAAAATTCATAAACGAGAGTTGTATAACAATACATAATCACCTACATTAAACTCACGTTTTTGTATCCTTTTATCACACCATCTTTTAACTTTTTCTTTAAATAGTTTGGCATTTTCATAAGCCTGGGTTCTCCATTCATCAAGTGAGCTAATGTCAAAAAGCCTCTTCTCACCGGCAAGTTTGAAGTCATAGTTGAGCTCTTTAATAGCCCAATATGCCTTATGTTCTAATTCAAGAGGTAAGTGACATGCTTTACCATAAACCATTTTATACGGAGACAAGCCCATAGGATTTTTATATGCATTTCTATAAGCCCATAATGCATCATCAAGTTTATTGGACCAATTCTTTCTAGATCTATTGACAGTCTTCTGCAAAATTAATTTAAGCTCTCTATTTCTAAGTTCTACTTGACCACTAGACTGTGGATGATATGGAGATACAATTCTGTGATTGACATCATACTTAGCAAGCATTTTACGGAAAGCACCATGAATAAAATGTGAACCACCATCAGTCATTAAATATCTAGGGACTCCAAACCTCGAAAAAATAACTTCTTTAAGCATCTTAATAGAGGTGTTATGATCAGCACTACTAGTTGGAATAGCTTCTACCCACTTAATAACGTAATCAACAGCAACTAAAATATGAGTATACCCATTAGAGGAAGGAAAAGGTCCCATATAATCAAAGCCCCAAACATCAAATGGTTCAATAACAAGTGAATAGTTCATAGGCATTTCTTGACGTCTACTAATATTACCTATTCTTTGACATTCATCACAAGACAAGACAAACTTACAAGCATCCTTGAAGAGAGTAGGCCAATAAAAACCGGATTGCAATACCTTGTGTGCAGTTCTATCTCCAGCGTGGTGTCCTCCATAAGCCTCGGAGTGGCACTTGCGTAGGATCTGTTCCTGTTCATGCTCGGTACACAACTTCTAATAACACCGTCTACTCCTTCTTTATAAAGATGTGGGTCATCCTAGAAGTAATGTCTTAAATCATAGAAGAACTCTTTCTTTTGTTGGTATGTGAAACTAGGTGGTATAAATTTAGCAACAATATAATTAGCATAATCAGCATACCATGGAGCAGTACGAGAAGCATTTATGACAGCTAATTGTTCATCAGGAAAGCTATCATCAATAGGTAGTGGATCATCAAGAACATTTAATAGCAGCATGATCAATGTCAACAGTTACTTTAGAATCAACAATATAAGGTCTGAACTTATCACAAGAAAATACAACTGCTAGAAATTCTTTTTCAGTAGAGCATAATTTCTTTGGGCACTGTCTAGAGTTTTACTAGCATATTGAATAACATTTAATTTCTTATCAACTCTCTATCCTAGAATAGCCCCTACAACATAACCACTAGCATCACACATAATTTCAAAGGGTAATTCCAATTAGGAGGTTGAATAATAGGTGCAGAAACCAAAGCTTTCTTAAGTATTTCAAATGCTTCTACACAATCATCATCAAAGTCAAAAGTGACATCTTTTTGTAAGAGATTAGTCAGAGGCCGAGAAATTTTAGAGAAGTCCTTAATGAACCTCCTATAAAAACTGGCATGACCAAGGAAACTTCTTATAACTTTAATGTCCTGGGGACACGACATCTTTTCAATAGCATCAACCTTAGCTTTATCAACTTCAATACCTCTTTTAGAAATTTATGCCCCAAGACAATACCTTCATTAACCATAAAGTGGCACTTCTCCCAATTCAAGACAAGATTAGTTTCGTCACATCTCTGAAAAACTTGATCAAGGTTGCTTAAGCAATCATCAAAAGAAGTCCCACAAACAGAGAAATCATCCATGAATACCTCAACAATCTTTTCACAAAAGTCAGAGAATATAGCAGTCATACATCTTTGAAAGGTAGCAGGTGCATCACACAAACCAAAAGGCATACATCAATAAGCAAACGTACTGAAAGGGCAAGTAAAAGTTGTCTTTTATTTATCCTCTTTTGACACAGGTATTTGAGAGAAACCAGAATAACCATCTAGAAAGGAAAAATGTGTATGCTTGGATAATATTTCTAGCATTTGATCAATAAAAGGTAAAGGGTGATGATCCTTTTTAGTAGCTTTATTTAATTTGCGGAAATCAATTACCATTCTATAACCTGTAACAATTCTTTGTGGGACCAATTCATCTTTATCATTAGGAACAACAGTAATACCTCCCTTCTTAGGGACACAATGGATAGGACTTACCCACTGACTATCAGCAACGGGATAAATTATACCTGCCTCCAGAAGCTCTAGTATTTCTTTTCTTACCACTTCTTTCATCTTAGGATTTAACCGTCGTTGGTGATCAACAACCGGTTTCACGTCTTTCTCCAATTTTATTTTGTGCTGGCATAGAGTGGGACTAATGCCCTTAATATCATCAAGAGTATATCCAATAGCACCATGGTGCTTCTTCAGAGTTTTCAATAATTTCTTTTCCTCACGCTCTGAAAGGTTAGCACTAATAATAACAGGATATATCTCTTTCTCATCAAGATAAGCATATTTGAGAGTATCAGGTAAAGGTTTAAGCTCAAACACGGGATCACCCTTGGGTGGAGGAGGATCCCCTAGGATTTCAATAGGCAAGTAGTGTTTCAAAATGGGACCCTGTTTAAAGAATACTTCATCTATTTCCCATCTTTCATTCATAAACATTCATGGTCTAGCAAATATTGTTCTAAAGGATCACTAGGAGGGACGGCAATGGAAGCAAGACCAATAATTTCATCTTTACTAGGAAATTCTTTATCATGGGGTTGTCTACGAAATTTAGCAAAGTTAAACTCATGATACATATCCCCTAAACCAACAGAAAAAATATCCTTATTGCAGTCTATCTTAGCATTAATAGTATTCAAGAAGGGTCTACCAAATATAATGGGACAAAAGTTATCTTGTGGGGAACCAAGAACAAGAAAATCAGCATGATATTTAACTTTCCCACACAAGACTTCGACATCTCTAACAACCCCAACTGGTGAAATAGTATCTCTATTGGCAAGCTTAATTGTAACATCTATCTCTTCTATCTCAGCAGGTGCAATATCATGCATAATTTCATTGTATAAGGAATGGGGTATTGCACTTGCACTAGCACCCATATCACATAAGCCATGATAACAATGATCTCCTATTTTAACAGAAAGAACAGGCATGCCTACAACAGGTCTATGTTTATTTTTTGTATCAGGTCTAGCAATTCTAGCAGATTCATTGCAGAAGTAAATAACATGCCCATCAATATTATCGGCCAAGATATATTTAACCATAGCAACACTAGGTTCAACTTTAATTTTCTCAGGGGGTTTAGGTGTATTAATATTACTTTTATTAACCACTGTTGAATCTTTAGCATGATCCTTTATTCTAACAAGGAAAGGTGATTTCTCAATATAAGCAGTAGGAACGACAGGATCATTATAAGTGATAGTCTTTTCTTCAACTTTAATAGGAGAAACTACTTTTACTTCAATGGGGGGATTATATTTAAACCACTTCTCTTTAGGGAGATCAACATGAGTAGAAAAGGATTCACATAAAGAAGCTACTATCTCAGAGTCAAGTCCATATTTAGTGCTAAATTCACGGAAAGCATCGGTATCCATAAAAGATTTAACACAATCAAACTTGGGTGTTATACCTGACTCCTTACCTTCGTCGAGGTCCCAATCTTCAGAGTTGCATTTAATTCTTTCCAATAAATCCCATTTAAATTCAATAGTCTTCATCATAAAAGATCCAGTACAAGAAGTATCGAGCATGGAGCGATTACTAAGAGAAAGCCGAGCATAAAAAATTTGAATAATCATTTCTTTTGGGATCTCATGATTGGGGCATGAATATAACATTGACTTAAGCCTCCCCCAAGATTGAGCGATGCTTTCTCCTTTGCGAGGCCAAAAATTATATATATAATTACAATCACGATGAACAAGATGCATAGGATAAAACTTCTGATGAAATTTCAATTTCAATTGTTGGTAGTTCCATGGTCCAATATCATCACATAGCCTCAACCATGTCAATCCATCTCCCTTCAAAGATAAAGGGAAGACCTTCTTCTTGATAACATCCTCGGGCATACCTACAAGCTTAAATAATCCACAAACTTCACCCACATAGATTAGGTGCAAATCAGGATGTAATGTTCCATCACCTGTGAAAGGATTAGCTAGCAGTTTCTCTATCATACCCGAAGGAATTTCAAAGTAAACATTTTCAGTAGGTTCAGTAGGTTGAGGAGCAACTCTTTTCTCTACTGGTCGGGGTGAAGATACCCCGAACAAGCCCCTCAAAGGATTATGTTCCATAGTAACAAGTGACAGTAAATCTTAGCACACTATATAAATTTTTCCTTACCAAAGGCGCTTCACTCCCGGAAAACGGCGCCAGAAAAGAGTCCTGATGACCCACAAGTGTAGGGGATCTATCGTAGCCTTTTCGATAAGTAAGAGTGTCGAACCCAACGAGGAGCAGAAGGAAATGATATGCAATTTTCAGTAAGGTATTCTCTGCAAACACAGAAATTATCGGTAACAGATAGTTTTGTGATAAGGTAATTTGTAATGAGTAACAAGTAATGCAAGTAAATAAGGTGCAGCAAGATGTCCCAATCCTTTTTGTAGCAAAGGACAATCCTGGACAAACTCTTATATAAAAGAAAACGCTCCTGAGGACACATGGGAATTATCGTCAAGCTAGTTTTCATCACGTTCATATGATTCGTGTTCGGTACTTTGATAATTTGATATGTGGGTGGACCAGTGCTTGGGTACTGCCATTACTTGGACAAGCATCCCACTTATGATTAAACCCTATTGCAAGCATCCGCAACTACAACAGAAGTATTAAGGTAAACCTAACGATAGCATGAAACATATGGATCCAAATCAGCCCCTTACGAAGCAACGAATAAACTAGGGTTTAAACTTCTGTCACTCTAGCAACCCATCATCTACTTATTACATCCCAATGCCTCCCTCTAGGCCCAAACAATGGTGAAGTGTCATGTAGTCGACGTTCACATGACACCACTAGAGGGATGACAACATACATCTCATCAAAATATCGAACGAATACCAAATTCACATGACTACTTATAGCAAGACTTCTCTCATGTTCTTAGGAACAAACGTAACTACTCACAAAGCATATTCATGTTCATAATCAGAGGGGTATTAATATGCATAATGGATCTGAACATATGATCTTCCACCAAGTAAACCAACTAGCATCAACTATAAGGAGTAATCAACACTACTAGCAACCCACAGGTACCAATCTGAGGTTTGGATACAAAGATTGGATACAAGAGATGAACTAGGGTTTGAGATGAGATGGTGCTGGTGAAGATGTTGATGGAGATGGACCCCCTCCCGATGAGAGGATCGTTGGTGATGATGATGGCGATGATCTCCCCCTCCCGGAGGGAAGTTTCCCCGGCAGAACAGCTCCGCCGGAGCCCTAGATTGGTTCCGCCAAGGTTCCGCCTCATGGCGGCGGAGTTTCGTCCCGTAAGCTTGTTTATGATTTTTTTTCCTGGACGAAAGACTCCATATAGCCAAAGATGGTCATCGGAGGGCCACCAGGGGGCCCACGAGGCAGGGGCGCGTCCAGGGGGTAGGGCACGCCCCCCACCCTTGTGGACGGTGGGTGGCCCCCCTCTGGTATTGTCGGCATTCCCCCTCTTCATGTAAACCTTGTAAAATGAGAGAGAATAGGCATAAGTATTGTGACATAATGTGTAATAACAGCTCATAATGCAATAAATATCGATATAAAAGCATGATGCAAAATGGACGTATTAGTGACATCTCCGTATCATTAAACACGATGATTCCTTCTCTCAGATGGTTTTCTCCATGAATAGGTATATGGAGTTGGAGTTCGGGTTGTCGGAAGCTCCAGGGGCCCAAAAGTCTAGGGGCGCCCTGGGGGGTGGCCGCGCCCCCTGAACTTGTGGCTCCTGGGTGGCCCCCCTCTGTTAGTTCCCATCGCCAATATTTTTTATATATTCCAGAAATAATCTTCGTAAATTTTTAGCCCAATCTGAGAACTTTTATTTCTGCACAAAAATAACACCATGGCAATTCTGCTCAAAACAACGTCAGTCTGGGTTAGTTCCCTTCAAATCATGCAAATTAGAGTCCAAAACATGAGCGAAAGTGTTTGGAAAACTAAATGCGTTCGGGGCGTATCAACGACCTTCCAGTTCTCTTCCCTCCACGGCAGCGATGGCCCAGCGACCATCCTTCTCATGTTTCCAAGACGCCGCCTCAAAGCTCTTCGATGGGCACCGAGGACCTGGCGGTCGTCTTCCTCCTCCCACGAGCCAGGCTAGCTCGTCTTTCTTGAGTTCATGGTCGATGCACCAGATCCACGAACGTGAGCATCATCGATTCCTCTTCTTTCAGCTAGTTGAAATCTTGGGAGTGGTACATTACGGATTGCAACGGGCGTTTCTACAGTATTTCTCCTCCCTTTTTCCCTTGGTGTCCAAACGGCAACAGGGTATTTCCCAGGGATCCGAAGTGAGCAAGGAAATCGCCCATTAGGGGTTTATTACCCAGGTTTTAACATCCCCAACAACCAAATAAGCCCTTCTTGTACTCCGAGTTGCTGCTTCCACATCCTCGTCATCCAACCTAAGACTGGGATACCGAGGTATAGGGGTACTCTCATCTCTCAAATGTTAGGAAATTTGTTTTCATCAGCATATTAGTGCATTGGCATCGATGATTGTTTTGTCAACATTTGTGCAACGCAACAGGAGAGTCGAACGGTGTTGTCCACCTTTTGAACTTTGCTATGTATATGCCCAAGTTTATTCTAGGTTGACCAAGTTATCGAACAAACATGGCTTTAAAAAATGGTAGTTGTCCCTGGCAATTTTGTAAGTGGATTTGTTCTAAACCCATCTCCCTTAATAATTAAAGACTAGGAGATCGGATGATGCACACACCTCGCGTGGCTGGCTCCGGCTTCCCCCTTCACCGCCCAAGCCCGGCGGATCATGTTGTTTCCTACCCTGCGGTGAAGCTGGTGTGTTGTACCTTTCGCAAGTCAATGAAGACCCCGGGCTGACTTGCGGGTCGGCTAGAGGCTTGGGGGCTTGATACATCTCCGTCGTATCTACTTTTCTAACGCTTTTTGTAACATCCCAAATTTTCAATTTGAAATGTTATACAATAGATCACCATTGCATATCATATTTTATTGCATTTTGGTTGATCCTAGAAATTTCACGCAAATCAAGGACCCTCGGAGAGAGTTGGGGATTTCGTTATTTTCATATTTGAGTTTTCTCAAATTTTGAAAATAGGATCATTTGATTTTATTTATTTTATCTTCAATTATTTGTATTATAAAAATATGAGAGAGGGAATAAAATGACTTTCCCAAATAAAGAAATATTGAGGATTTAATAGTAAAATCAAATAAGATTTTATTTTGGTTCTATTTGCTATTTTATTTGAATTTAGGAAAAATGCGCATTTTCCAAAATTGCATTTAGGCCCCAAATAAATGTTCATCCTGTGCGGCTTGATTTTAGAAGCCGGGGAAAATTTATTTTGGGATTTTTGGAGTCCGTTTAGTATTCCTTTTGTTTTTTCTGAGCGTAATTATTTAAAAAAAAGTCCGAACCGACCTTGGGCCATGACCGGCCAGGACTCCGCCTGGCCGGGGCTTTATATAGCCGCGCCCCGGGCCGCCTCAGCCCAAGCCGCGCCCCGCCCGCAAACCCTAGCAGCCGCGCCGCCGCCGCCTGCCGCCCCGCCGCCGACGAGGTCGAGCCGCCCCGGTTTTTTTAGAAAACCGTTGGTTTTCACCGGTTTTTCGGGTTTTTTAGATTCGTTTTTTTAGATAGATCTGTTTTTTTCTCGGTTTAGTTATTTAGCGAGTGTTCGCTCGTTCGTTCATTTTAGCGAATGTGTTCATCCTTTAGATCCAGATAACGAACGTTCGTTCATTAATCTGTTCGTCGTTTTTCTTTTTCTCGGATTAAATCCGCGATTTTTTCTGATCGTGATTTCTGATCCGATTTTCATTCTAGTATAACTTTTCGCTTGTCTATCAGAATCAGGCGATTCAAGCGCCTGGAGTTTCGTCTCGAAACCCTCTTTCCATTTAACCAACTCAAACAAGTTTTTGCCTCTGTAAAATTTGACCTAGATCCAGAATAATAAACAAAGCTTGTTTCTTTTGCCGTTTGTCTTTCGTTGCTTCGTTCGATTTGATTCTTTTTGCCAACCGGAGTTCTAAATTTCGACTTTCTGGTTAGATCTCTTATTTGAGTTTTACCTGTGCATTAGTTGAGTACTTATTGTATGCTTGTTTGTTTGCGATAGAGTACCCGGAGTGCGCCGCTTGCTACTTCAATCGCTAGGTTTCGCAGATCATCAGCAAGGCAAGTAACACTTTGATCATACTTCCCTTTACCCAGTTTGTATTGCATTAGATCAATCCTCACACATTTCATGATTAGAATCTAATTAAATTGTGGGTTTGGGAAGTAGTTGAGGTAGTACCTATTGCCTGTTTTATTATCAAACCTTTGGGAGTTACTTCTACGTTTACTTATTATGCCATGCTATGCTAGTAGACGTGGATTGGGTGAGTGAAATCCATGACAGATGTGAGTTTGTTAAATTAATGGTTTATCTAAGGTGGCAAATTAAATACACATCTGGGTGGATTGAGGCACCTGGGTATTCCAGCGATTGCCTGTTTTTCTTTTGGACCGCCACCCAGGCTCAAAGGGATCATGAGATTATTTAATACTAGAAACTTCCGTGTGCAGCCACAAGCTACTATGGGCTCTAGCATAGTTGACTAAGTTGTGCGAACTCTTACAGTGGTAGACTAGCAGATGTAGGGGAAAGTAGGTGTAACGGTCTACCCGATCGTAAGGTGCTAGCGCTTCTGAAAGACTATGTCTCGGTCATCCGTTTCTCAAACACCCTGTAGTGCGAGAATCCCAATAGAGGAGATCGAGTCTTGTGGGGAAAAGTGCACAAACCTCTGCAGAGTGTATAAACTAATCATGGTTAGCCGTGTCCCCGGTTATGGACATCTTGAGTATCTAGTACTTGGATTATCATGTGAATCTCATCATGTTACTCTAATTAATTTGTTGGTTTTTTTAATGTTGATGTTTAATTGGGATTGAGAGTGTGTCTACACTCTCAATGTTTAACAACCACCATGATAGTTAAATAAAATTTATTCCTTTGAAGTAGGGAAAAATTGGCTTTACGCAAAACTGTAACCATAGAGCTTTCCACCAGCCAAATATGCATATAGTATAGCCTTATTCTTTCATTGCTCTCTATGTGTTACATTGCCAGCATATTCCATGTGCTGACCCATTTTGGGCTGCAACGTTCATGTTGCAGACTTTTCAGACGACGAGTAAGGTGCTTTAGGTCGTGGTTCTATACTCAGTGATGCCGTTGGAGTTGATGGACTCACTTATCTTCCAAGCCTTCCGCTGTTATCATTATTAGATGGCCTTAAGCCATATTTATTGTAATAAGTTCTCTTTTGAGACATTCGATGTAGTAAGTATGTGATTGCTACTCTGTTATAAATCCTTCAAGTACTGTGTGGTGTCAGCATTACTAATCCAGGGATGACACCGGAGCACATAGATTGGACCGTTTGAGGTCTGGTCGCTACAAGATGGTATCAGAGCACACGCTAACTGTAGGACATGACCACTAAGCTAAAGCCCTAGATCACTACTCTCTTCTCATTCTGACTCCTCATCTTTTCTACTCTTTTAGGATGGCGGATGCAAGGAACAAGTTCACCCAGCCGGATGAAGATACACCCTTTGGACGTCACTTGAAGGAAGTCACTAGATATCTGAACATAGGAGTACCAAGCTTCACCGGGACTTACAACGCCACTTTACCGGAAGAAGAGCGTTGGATGATTCAAGTTCAAGTTCCCGGAAGGACGTTCATGCCAGTCACTGAGCCCATAGGGTTTTCTTTTGATGCACCAACCTGGAGTCTAGGAAAGAGCATGGCAGCTCACATCGCCGTGGGACGCATTGGAGAAGTTTACCGCAATGATCTCAAGGATACTATCTACCAGATTTGTGGGTGCCGAGATGAGCACTGGGAGATGATCAGCACCAGGAAGGATAGATCAATTGCAACTTTTATCCAGGAGTTAAACCAGCACATTCGACGTCAGGAGAACCAGATGTGCGCCGACATAATAGATCTGAAGAAGGCGAGGACAAGAATCAAGGAACTGGAGGAAGAACTCAAGGCTACACGTGAAGATTATGAAGAGGAAATCGAAGTATTAGTGGATAAGAATGCCGACCTAACAATGAAGATTGGAATATTTATGGGAGGCCCTATACGAGTAGAAGAAGACGAAGAACCCAAGGAGATTCGCCCGGAAGACTACATCATCATCGACGACACCGACTCGGATCCAGATGATAGCGATGATGACTATGTTGATGAAGCTGGAGCAGATATCATGGAGTCTGCAACCGAAGAATATTTCTAGTAGACCACCCCAACAGTAGTAGTATCCCACCATGTAAATATAGTAGTCCGAGCACTTTTGTGATAGTTAGATCGATTGTATGCCCTTGTTTGATTGAATGAAGTGAATTGTTTGCTTTTGCCTCATGTGCATATGGGTAGTGTTTTCTCTTTAGACCCCTCTCTATTCTTAAATCTCATCTTTTCTAAACCCTCAGATGCCTCCGAGACGTGACCCCGGATTTACCTTCCCACCGGAGCTCACCCAGTTGATCCAGCAGTAGAATACATTCATGCAGTTGCTAGTCCATAATCAGAATTAGGGGAACAACAACAACAACCCACCACCACCACCACCACCTGTTGATCACTTAGCCCATTTTCTTAGGCTGAATCCGTCGGTGTTTTCTAGTAGCACCGAGCCGATAGTAGAAGATGATTGGCTCCGCAAGACAGCAAGGGAGTTGACCACGGCAGGATGCACAGATGTAGAAAAGGTGAAGTTTGCCGCACATCATCTTGAAGGACCCACAGCATCATGGTGGGAGAATTTCACCGCCACTTTCCCTATCGACACTGTCACATGGGACCAGTTCCAGCAGGCTTTCCGTACTGCCCATGTTTTAGCAGGAGCTATGGCCATGAAGAAGCGAGAGTTTCGCAACTTGCTCCAAGGAGGACGGACAGTTGGCCAGTATGTGGAGGACTTTAGTAAGCTAGCACGTTATGCCCCAGATGATGTTGCTACGGATGCAGCTAAGCAGGAGAAGTTTCTGGAAGGACTGAATGATGAGTTGAGCATGCAGTTGATGGTAGCAACTTTCAACAACTACCAGGAGTTGGTAGATCGTGCTCTCATGATTGAAGGGAAGTAGCAGCAGATTGAGAACCGCAAGAGGAAGTATGGACAAGGGAAGTACAATTCTAGAGCTCAGCAGAAGCCACATTTCACACCTAGACTGGAAGGACATTTTCAGCATACCCATGGAGAAGGTAGCTCGCACAATCATAATGGCACCAAGAATGGTAATGGGAATGGAGGAAGCAACGGCCAGAACCGCACCAACCCATCAACCCCAGCCAAGAGAGACCTGAGCCAAGTCACTTGTTTCAAGTGCCAGAAGACCGGACATTATGCCAATGAATGTCCTGAATCCCAGAATGGAAATGGCAATGGAAGCTCTGGGAAGAAGCCAAACCCTTTCAACAGGGGATAGGTGAACCACGTTAACGTGGAGGAGGTTGAAGAGCAGCCGGATGCAGTAACGGTAAGTTTTTGGTTAAGTCATTTACCGCACTCGTTCTTTTCGATATTGGTGCATCGCATTCATACATATCAAGGGGATTTGTGGATAAGTATAACCTGCCCACCAAAGTTCTTAGAACACCTATGCTAGTAAGCTCACCAGGAGCGGAGTATATGGCTAGTAAGGGATGTTTTCAAGTGCCATTGAGTATAGGTAGGCATGTGTTTCCCTCAGATTTAATCATTTTGGAATCACAAGGTTTGGATGTAATTCTGGGTATGGATTGGCTGTTGATGTATGGTGGAAACATCGATTGCGCCAGTAAGTCAATTTTGCTTACCACCCCAGAAGGAACAAGGTCGAGTATGTATCTCGGCATGTGCCCAAAAGGACTCAAGTAAATTCGTTAACAAGAGTTGTGCAGGAGGAAGTACCAGTAGGATTTCCCTGATGTATTTCCAGAAGAGTTGCCAGGCATGCCACCGGATAGAGATATTGAGTTTTTGATTGAGCTTTTGCCAGGCACAGGGCCAATATCTAAGAGACCATACAGGATGCCCGCAAAGGATTTGGAAGAGATTAAGAAGCAGATTAAGGAGTTACTGGATAAAGGTTATATTCGCCCAAGTTCTTCGCCTTGGGGATTGCCAGTACTTCTAGTGGAGAAGAAGGATGGATCGTTAAGGATGGTTGTTGATTATCGAGGATTGAATGAAGTAACCATCAAGAACAAGTACCCACTACCGATGATCAATGATCTGTTTGATCGGTTGCAAGGAGCTAAGGTATTTTCCAAGATTGATCTGCGATCAGGATACCATCAGTTGAAGATTCGAGAACAGGATATACCTAAGACAGCTGTTACCACCAGGTATGGACTGTACGAGTATATGGTTATGTCATTTTGTCTGACTACCTGCCTATTTTATGAACATGATGAACAAGGTGTTTATGGAGTTTTTGGATAAGTTCGTCATAGTGTTCATTGATGATATTCTGTTTTACTCAAAGAATGAAGAGGAGCATAAGGAACATTTGCGTTTGGTACTTGGTAAGCTCAGAGAACATCAGTTATATGCCAAGTTTAGCAAATGTGAGTTTTCGTTGAAGGAAGTTGGATTTCTCAGACACGTTATATCCGGAGAAGGTATAGCAGTAGATCCCACCAAGGTTGACACCATGACAAATTGGGAAGCGCCAACAACAGTTGGAGAGATCCCGAGTTTCCTTGGACTCGCAGGATACTACCGGAGATTTATTGAAAATTTGTCGAAGGTTGCAAAGCCTATGACGGAGTTGTTGAAGAAGGATACCAAGTTCATATGGACTGAGGAATGTGAGGCCAGTTTCCAGGAGTTGAAGAATCGTTTGGTTACATCACCAGTGTTGATTCTGCTAGATCATACCAAGGATTATGAGGTGTATTGCGACGCTTCACATCGAGGACTTGGAGCAGTGCTTATGCAGGAAGGAAGAGTTGTTTCATATGCCTCACGACAGCTTAAGCCTCATGAGTTGAATTATGCCACACATGATTTGGAGTTAGCAGCCATAGTGAATGCATTAAAGACTTGGAGACATTTTCTCATTGGAAACCATTGTGAGGTGTACACGGACCACAAGAGTTTGAAGTACATTTTCACGCTGAAGCAGTTGAATCTCAGGAAAAGGAGATGGTTGGACCTCATCAAGGACTATGATATGAGATTGCATTATCACCCTGGAAAGGCTAACGTAGTAGCAGATGCGTTGAGCCGTAAAAGCCATGTCAACACTATGATGACGGGAGATTTACCAAGAGAGTTAGCCGAGAATCTTCGTGAGCTATGTTTGGAGATAGTCCCGAGAGGCTATGTAGCAGCATTGGAGATTCAGTCTACTTTGATGGATAAGATCAGAGAAGCTCAAAAGACTGACAAGGAGATCACTTCTATTAAGGAGAAAATGAGAAAGGGAAAAGCTAAAGGATTTCGTGAGGATGAGCACGATACCTTATGGTTTGAAGACCGTGTTTATGTGCCTAATGATTCGGAGATCAGGAAGTTAATTCTGCAAGAGGCCCATGATTCACCATATTCAATTCACCCAGGAAATACCAAGATGTATTTGGATTTGAAGGATACTTTCTGGTGGACCGGAATGAAGAAGGATATTGCGGAGTATGTAGCAGTTTGTGATGTATGTCAGAGAGTAAAAGTAGAGCATCGGAAGCCAGCAGGATTGCTACAGCCATTGCCGATACCCGAATGGAAGTGGGATAAGTTAGGCATGGATTTTATTATAGGATTGCCCAGAACTCGTTCAGGCTATGACTCGATTTGGGTTGTAGTCGATCGTTTGACAAAGGTAGCTCATTTCATTCCAGTGAAGACTACCTACACTAGTGCCAAGTTGGCAAAGATATACATGACCAGGATCATATGTCTGCGTGGAGTCCCAAGGAGCATTGTGTCAGATAGAGGAACCCAGTTTACCTCAAAGTTCTGGAATCAGTTGCATGAAACTTTGGGTACCAGGCTAGAGTTTAGTACAGCCTTTCATCTGCAGACAGATGGACAGACCGAGAGAGTCAATCAGATTTTGGAGGATATGCTGAGAGCTTGTGCGCTAGATTACGGATCTAGTTGGGACGAGAATTTGCCATACGCAGAGTTCTCTTATAACAACAGTTATCAATCCAGTTTGAAGATGGCCCCTTTCGAAGCCTTGTGCGGAAGGAGGTGCAGGACCCCATTGTCGTGGGATGAAGTTGGAGATCGCCAGTTGTTTGGACCGGATTTGATTAAGGAGTCTGAACAGAAAGTGAAATTGATTCGCGATAGGCTCAAGGTAGCCCAATCCAGGCAGAAGAGCTACGTAGATTCTAAACGCAAGGAGACAATTTACAAAGTCGGAAACTGAGTTTATCTTCGAGTATCTCCACTTCGAGCAGTTAAGCGCTTTGGAGTTAAGGGAAAGTTAGCGCCACGTTTTGTAGGACCATACACAGATTTGGAGCGTATGGGAGAAGTAGCCTACAAGTTGGAATTGCCCGAAAGATTATCAGGAGTTCATGACGTGTTCCACGTTTCCAAGTTGAAGAAGTGCCACACAGAGATGGCTGTTATACCGCTGAGAGACACAGTACCGCTGGAAGCGATTCAGTTGGACAGTGATTTGACCTATGAGGAGAAACTAGTTGAGATTCTTGAGTATGCCAGCCGAGTCACCCGCAGCAAGGTTATCAAGTTTTGCAAAGTTCAGTGGAGCCACCACACGGAGGATGAAGCCACCTGGGAACGAGAGGAAAACTTGCTGATGGACCATCCTCACCTATTTTCTAGCCAACCCGAATCTCGAGGGCGAGATTCATCTTAAGGGGGGTAGGTTTGTAACATCCCAAATTTTCAATTTGGAATGTTATACAATAGATCATCATTGCATATCATATTTTATTGCATTTTGGTTGATCCTAGAAATTTCACACAACTCAAGGACCCTCGGAGAGAGTTGGGGATTTCTTTATTTTCATATTTGAGTTTTCTCAAATTTTGAAAATAGGATCATTTGATTTTATTTATTTTATCTTCAATTATTTCTATTATAAAAATATGAGAGAGGGAATAAAATGACTTTCCCAAAATAAAGAAATATTGAGGATTTAATAGTAAAATCAAATAAGATTTTATTTTTGTTTTATTTGCTATTTTATTTGAATTTAGGAAAAATGTGTGTTTTTCAAAATTAATGTGGAAACTTATGGCCTTCTAGAATAAGTGTGGTAGCTTCTTTAACTTTGTTCTAATAAATATTGTATATTGTCAGTCTAGGATGGAAGTATATTTATCAACTTGGTTAATCTGGTTGCAGTTAATCTAAGGGGTTCTTTGTTCACTTAAGTATTTGTCATTAATACTGGTAGTTCTTTATAGTACTATGTTTGTATTACTTTTATCTTTTTTTCCTCCATGATTGATCACTTGCATTGTTTTTCCTTCTGACTCTATTGCTATGCTGCAGACGACAGTGTCTCAAAGTCAACTTTTCAATCACTTGATTGACTTTGTGGAACTTGTGACCATTAGTTCTTAGTGGAAGTTAAGTTTCGGACACCTATATATTATCAGGTACTATAACAAGGCTATTGTTTACACCATCATCCATCATGTATGCCCACCTGAAATTTAAGCTTTTTGACCTTGCATTTGCACTCAACTAATACCATTTTTGCTTAGAAGGGGCAGCTTAGTGATACAACCTCTGACTATAAGGCAACTTAGTGATTGCCATGTTTGTTTTTCTCAAATCAAAAGAAAATTGTTTGCTAATTGAAACTATTTGAGTGGTAAATTACTTTTAAAGTTTTAATGCATAAATTTATTTATTTGTACTCGTTGCAATGCATGGGCCTTTATGCTAGTTTTCTACAATAAAAGAAAAATACTGGAGCCAAGAACCGCCAGAGGGGGCCTTGGGTGAGCACAACCCACCAGGGTGCCCCCCCCCCTCAGGCACGCCCAGGTGGCTTGTGCTCACATGGTGGCCCCACAGACCCTGAGTCCAACTCCATAAATACCTATATTTCCAGAAAAAAACAGGGAGGAAGAATTATCTCGTTTCGCGATACGGAGCCGCTGCCACCTCTTGTTCTTCATCGAGAGGCCAGATCTGGAGTCCGTTTTGGGTTCCAGAGAGGGGGATCTTCGATCTTCATCATCACCAACACTCCTTCATCGTCAACCATGCCTACATTATATTTATGAACTGGAGCTAGTTTTGTATCGCCCTAGGTTATGACTGTTATATGATAATATCATCCAACGAATCCACCGATCCAGTGCCTACGAATTTCTCTTATGCTGTTCTTGCTAAGTTACTACTGCTATTGTTACTGTTACACTTGCTACAAAATCATTGCTATCACTGTTACCGTTACTATTGCTATTGCTACTACTATCAAAACCCTCATATTACTTTGCTACTAATCACTTTGTCGCGGATAATTAATCTTCATGTGTGATTGAATTAACAACTCGGCTACTAATACTTGCAAATATTCTTTTTGCTCCCCTTGAGTCGAATCAATAAATTTGGGTTGAATACTCTACCCTCGAAAATTGTTGCCATCCCCTATACTTGTGGGTTATCAAGACCTTTTTCTGGCGCCGTTGTCGGGGAGCATAGCTATATTTGTTGAGTCACTTGGGATTATTATCAATTTATCACTATGAAGAATCTGAAGGATACCAAGACTAAGATATTTCCCTCTAAGATGAGGGGAGGTAAGGAACTGCCATCTAGCTCTGCACTTGATTCATCTTCTATTTTGAGTAGACTTACAACACCACCACATGCTATTAATTCTGATATGTCGCAAGTTATTGATGATGCTACTTCTTTGAATGCTACTCATGATGATGCTAGTACCTTGCTTGATGATAATGTGCCACTAGGTGAATTTCTTAATGAACAACTTGCTAGAGCTAAAGTTGTCGAGAATGCTGAAACTGATGAAATTATTGAAACTGATGAAGTACTTGAAAGTGAAAATCTTGAAACACCTATTAGATCTAGCTCTCCTAGATATGAATTGCCTAAGATACCTGACGGTTATGTTATGGATGAGGAGACAACTAGAGACTTTCTTGCTTGCAGTGATGGAGATGATGTTAAGAAATTATTATGCAAACTGAAGGAGAAATATTTGAATGCTAGAATGAAATGTGATCCTAAGTTTGTTACTTCACCTATATTTGTTGATGATAAAGATTATGAATTCTTTATTGACCCAGAATTAATTACTTTGGTTGAATCTGATCATTTCCATGATTATGAAACTGAAACTATTGTGGCACATCTTACTAAGTTGAATGATATAGCCACCCTACTTGCTCATGATGAGAAAACTCACTACTATTATATTCTCAAGTTATTTTCGTTCTCATAAAAGGGTGATGCTAAGACTTGGTATAATACTCTTGCTCCTGGTTGTGTGCGTAGTCCCCAGGACATGATTTACTACTTCTCTGAAAAATATTTTCCTGCTCATAAGAAACAAGCTGCCTTACAGGAAATATTTAACTTTGTGCAAATTGAAGAAGAGAGTCTCCCACAAGCTTGGGGAGGCTTCTCCAATTGTTGAATGCTTTGCCTAATCATCCTCTTAAGAAAAATGAAATACTTGATATCTTCTATAATGGACTAAGCGATGCTTCTAGGGACTTCCTAGATAGTTGTGTTGGTTGTGTTTTCAGGGAACAAATTGTTGAACAAGTTGAAGAATTATTGAATAACATATTGAAAAATTATGACGATTGGACTCTTCCTGAACCACCGCGTAAACCCACTCCAAAGAAGAGGGGTATCTTATATCTCAGTCCTGAAGATATGCAAGAGGCAAAGAAATATATGAAGGAAAAAGGTATTAAATCTGAGGATGTCAAAATTTTACCTCCTATTAAAGAAATACATGGGCTTGATACACTAATGACCCTAAAGTATAAGGGATCAATCGTAGTCCTTTCGATAAGTAAGTGTGTCGAACCCAACGAGGAGAAGAAGGAAATGACAAGTGGTTTTCAGCAAGGTATTATCTGCAAGCACTGAAATTGTTGGTAACAGATAGTTTGATAGCAAGATAATTTGTAACGAGCAAGTAATGGTAATGGTAAATAATATGCAGCAAGGTAGCCCAATCCATTTGTGGCAAAGGACAGGACAAAACTATTTCTTATGATAAGCAAAGCGTTCTTGAGGATACACCGGAATTTCATCTAGTCACTTTCATCATGTTGGTTTGATTTGTTTTCGCTACTTTGATAATTTGATATGTGTGTGGACCGGTGCTTAGGTGTTGTTCTTACTTGAACAGACCTCCTACTTATGATTAACCCCCTCGCAAGCATCCTCAACTACGACAAAAGTATTAAGATAAAATCTAACCATAGCATTAAACTTTTGGATCCAAATCGCTCCCTTATGAAGTAGCGAATAAAGTAGGGTTTAAGCTTTTGTCACTCTAGCAACCCATCATATAATAACTACTCCACAATTCAGTTCCTTAGGCCCAGATATGGTGAAGTGTCATGTAGTCGATGTTCACATCACACCACTAAGGGAATCACAACATACATACCATCAAAATATCAAACACATATCAAGTTCACATCATTACTTGCAACAAGATTTCTCCCGTGACCTCAAGAACAAAAGTAACTACTCACAAATGATAATCATGCTCAAGATCAAAGGGTATTAAATATCATAATGGATCTGAACATATAATCTTCCACCAAATAAACCATATAGTAATCAACTACAAGATGTAATCAACACTACTAGTCACCCACAAGCACCAATCTAAGGTTCCGGTACAAAGATTGAACACAAGAGATGAACTAGGGTTTGAGAGGAGATGGTGTTGTTGAAGATGTTGGTGGAGATTGCCCTCCCCAAGATGGGAGATTTGTTGGTGATGATGATGATGATGATTTCCCCCTCCGGGAGGGAAGTTCCCCCGACGGAACTCCGCCGGAGGGCAAAAGTGCTCCTGCCTAAGTTCCGCCTCGAGATGGCGGCGCTTCATCCCGGAAGTCCTCTCCTTATTTTTTTTCTAGGTCAAAATGACTTATATACCATAAGAGGGGTGATGTCTGCTAGAACTATGTCAGTATTTCCCCAAAGAAGAACGGATGATGCAGCGATGGTAGGTATTTCCCTCAGTGATGAGACCAAGGTCATCGAACCAGTAGAAGAACCAAGCAACACTACGTAAACAGCACCTGCACACAAATAACAAATACTCACAACCCGGCGTATTAAAGGGTTGTCAATCCCTTTCGGGTAACGGCGCCAGAAATTGGCAAACAGACGTGAGAGAGTTGTAATAAATTGATAGATCGAACGCCAAATAAAATGAAGTGCAGCAAGGTATTTTTGTATTTTTGGTTTAATAGATCTGAAAATAAAAGCAAAGGAAAATAGACCGCAAAGGCAAATATATTAAAGAAGAGACCCGGCGGCTGTAGTTTTCACTAGTGGCTTGATACGTCTCCAATGTATCTATAATTTTTGATTGCTCCATGCTATATTATCTTCTGTTTTGGACATTATTTGGGCTTTATTACTCACTTTTATATTATTTTTGGACTAACCTATTAACCGGAGGCCCAGCTCAGAATTGCTATTTTTTGCCTATTTCAGAGTTTCGCAGAAAAAGAATATCAAACAGAGTCCAAACGGAATGAAACCTTCGGGAACGTGATTTTCGGAACAAACATGATCCAGGAGACTTGGACCCTACGTCAAGCAACCAACAAGGAAGCCACGAGGTAGGGGCGCGCCTACCCCCCCCCCCCCAGGCGCTCCCTCCACCCTCGTGGGCACCCTGTTGCTCCACCGACGTACTCCTTCCTCCTATATATACCTACGTACCCCCAAACGATCAGATACGGAGCCAAAACCCTAATTCCACCGCCGTAACTTTCTGTATCCACGAGATCCCATCTTGGGGCCTGTTCCGGAGCTCCGCCGGAGGGGGCATCGATCACGGAGGGCTTCTACATCAACACCATAGCCTCTCCGATGATGTGTGAGTAGTTTACTTTAGACCTTCGGGTCCATAGTTATTAGCTAGATGGCTTCTTCTCTCTTTTTGGATCTCAATACAAAGTTATCCTCCTCTATTGTGGAGATCTATTCGATGTAATCTTCTTTTGCGGTGAGTTTGTTGAGACCGATGAATTGTGGGTTTATGATCAAGTTTATCTATGAACAATATTTGAATCTTCTCTGAATTCTTTTATGTATGATTGGTTATCTTTGCAAGTATATTCAAATTATCAATTTGGTTTGGCCTACTAGATTGATCTTTCTTGCAATGGGAGAAGTGCTTAGCTTTGGGTTCAATCTTGCGGTGTCCATTCCCGGTGACAGTAGGGGCAGCAAGGCACGTATCGTATTGTTGTCATCGAGGATAACAAGATGGGGTTTTTATCATATTGCATGAATTTATACCTCTGCATCATGTCATCTTGCTTAAAGTGTTACTCTGTTCTTATGAACTTAATACTCTAGATGCATGCTGGATAGCGGTCGATGTGTGGAGTAATAGTAGTAGATGCAGGCAGGAGTCGGTCTACTTGTCTCGGACGTGATGCCTATATACATGATCATACCTAGATATTCTCATAACTATGCTCAATTCTATCAATTGCTCAACAGTAATTTGTTCACCCACCGTAAAATACTTATGCTCTTGAGAGAAGCCACTAGTGAAACCTATGGCCCCCGGGTCTATCTTCCATCATATTAATATTCCAACACTTAGTTATTTTCATTACCTTTTATTTTACTTTGCATCTTTATCATAAAAATACCAAAAATATTATCTTATCATATCTATCAGATCTCACTTTAGTAAGTGACCATGTAGGGATTGACAACCCCTTATCGTGTTGGTTGCGAGAATTTATTTGTTTTGTGTAGGTGTGAGGGACTCGCGCGTAGCCTCCTACTGGATTGATACCTTGGTTCTCAAAAACTGAGGAAAATACTTACTCTACTTTGCTGCATCACCCTTTCCTCTTCAAGGGAAAACCAACGCAGTGCTCAAGAGGTAGCAAGAAGGATTTCTGGCGCCGTTGCCGGGGAGTTCTACGCAGAAGTCAACATACCAAGTACCCAACACAAACCCTTATCTCCCGCATTACATTATTTGCCATTTGCCTCTTGTTTTCCTCTCCCACACTTCACCCTTGCCGTTTTATTCGCCCTCTCTCTCTCTCTCTATCCTCCCTCTCTTTCTCTATTTGCCTCTTTTTGCCTGTTCCTCATTTGCTTGTGTGTTGGATTGCTTGCTTGTCACGATGGCTCAAGATAACACTAAATTGTGTGACTTCACCAATACCAACAATAATGATTTTATTAGCACTCTGATTGCTCCTCTTACCGATGCTGAATCTTGTGAAATTAATGCTACCTTGATGAATCTTGTCATGAAAGATCCGTTTTCCGACCTTCCTAGTGAAGATGCCGCTACCCATCTAAATAGCTTCGTTGATTTGTGTGAGATGCAAAAGAAGAAAGATGTGGACAATGATATTGTTAAATTGAAGCTATTTCCTTTTTCACTTAGAGATCGTGCTAAAGCTTGGTTTTCGTCTTTGCCTAAAAATAGTATTGATTCTTGGAATAAGTGCAAAGATGCTTTTATCTCTAAATATTTTCCTCCCGCTAAGATCATCTCTCTTAGAAATGATATTATGAATTTTAAGCAACTTGATCATGAACATGTTTCACAAGCTTGGGAGAGGATGAAATTAATGATACGTAATTGCCCAGCACATGGTTTGAATTTGTGGATGATTATACAAAAATTTTATGCCGGATTGAATTTTGCTTCTAGAAATCTTTTAGATTCGGCCACGGGAGGCACTTTTATGGAAATCACTTTAGTAATAGCTACTAAACTCCTAGATAATATTATGGTTAATTATTCTCAATGGCACACTGAAAGATCTACTAATAAAAAAGTGCATGCGATAGAAGAAATTAATGTTTTGAGTGGAAAGTTGGATGAACTTATGAAACTATTTGCTACTAAGAGTGTTTCTTCTCATCCTAATGATATGCCTTTGTCTACTTTGATTGAGAATAATAATGAATCTATGGATGTGAATTTTGTTGGTAGGAATAATTTTTGTAACAATGTGTATAGAGGAAACTTTAATCCTAGGCCTTACCCTAGTAATTCCTATAATAATTATGGTAATTCCTACAAGAATACTTATGGAAATTTTAATAAGATATCCTCTGAATTTGAGACTAGTGTTAAGGAATTTATGAATTCACAAAAGAATTTCAATGCTTTGCTTGAAGAGAAATTGCTTAAAGTTGATGATTTGGCTAGGAACGTTGATAGAATTTCTCTTGATGTTGATTCTTTAAAACTTAGATCTATTCCTCCTAAGCATGATATCAATGAGTCTCTCAAAGCCATGATAATTTCCATTGATTAGTGCAAAGAAAGAACCGCTAGGATGCATGCTAAGAAAGATTCCTTTATAAGAGCGTGTTCTTCTAGTTTCCATGATAATAAAGATGAAGATCTAAAAGTTATTGATGTGTCCCCCATTAAATCTTTGTTTTGCAATATGAATCTTGATAATTATGGGACTGAATATGATCCACCTTTACCTAGAAGGTGTTCCAAAAATTCGGAGTTTTTAGATATTGATGCTAAATTTGATAAAAGTGGGATTGAAGAGATCAAAACTCTAGATGTTAATGAACCTACTATTTTGGATTTCAAGGAATTTAATTATGATAGCTGCTCTTTCATATATTGTATTTCCTTGTTGCAATCTATGCTAAATTCTCCCCATGCTTATAGTCAAAATAAAGCTTTTACCAAACATATAGTTGATGCTTTGATGCAATCTTATGAAGAAAAACTTGAGTTGGAAGTTTCTACCCCTAGAAAACTTTATGATGAGTGGGAACCAACTATTAAAATTAAAATTAAAGATCATGAATGCTATGCTTTGTGTGATTTGGGTGCTAGTGTTTCCATGATTCCAAAGACTTTGTGTGATTTGTTAGGTTTCCGTGATTTTGATGATTGCTCTTCAAACTTGCACCTTGCAGATTCCACTATGAAGAAACCTACGGGGAGAATTAATGATGTTATTATTGTTGCAAATAGGAACTATGTGCCCGTAGATTTAATTGTTCGTGACATAGATTGCAATCCTTCATGTCCTATTATTCTTGGTAGACCTTTCCTTAGAACGATTGGTGCAATTATTGATATGAAGGAAGGAAATATTATATTCCAATTTCCGTTAAGGAAAGGCATGGAACACTTTCCTAGAAATAAAATTAAACTACCTTATGAATCTATTGTGAGAGCCACTTATGGATTGCCTACCAAAGATGGCAATACCTAGATCTATCCTTGCTTTTTATGCCTAGCTAGGGGCGTTAAACGATAGCGCTTGTTGGGAGGCAACCCAATTTTATTTTTACTCCTTGCTTTTTCTCATGTTTAGTAATAAATAATTTATCTAGCCTCTTTTTTGATTGTGTCTTTTGTGTTTAATTAGTGTTTGTGCCAAGTAGAACCGTTGGGAAGACTTGGGGAAGGTCTTGTTAATCTTGCTGTAAAAACAGAAACTTTAGAGCTCACGAGAACTGCTGCCATTTTTATTTGGAAAGTGATATTTAGTTAATTATTTTTTGAAGATTATTAATGGGTAAATTAATCACGTCCATAAATTTATTTTAGAATTTTTGGGGTTCCAGATCTTGCGCTAGCTACAGATTACTACAGACTATTCTGTTTTTGACAGATTCTTTTTTTCGTGTGTTGTTTGCTTATTTTGATGAATCTATGGCTAGTAAAATAGTTTATAAACCATAGAGAAGTTGCAATACATTATGTTTAACACCAATATAAATAAAGAATGAGTTCATTACAGTACCTTGAATTGGTGTTTTGTTTTCTTTCGCTAACGGAGCTCACGAGATTTTCTACTTTAAGTTTTATGTTGTGAAGTTTTCAAGTTTTGGGTAAGGATTTGATGGATTATGGAACAAGGAGTGGCAAGAGCCTAATCTTGGGGATGCCCATGGAACCCCCAAGATAATCTAAGGACACAAAAAATCCAAAGCTTGGGGATGCCCCAGAAGGCATCCCCTCTTTCGTCTACTTCCATCGGTAACTTTACTTGGAGCTATATTTTTATTCACCACATGATATGTGTTTTGCTTGGAGCGTCTTGTATGATTTGAGTCTTTGATTTTTAGTTTACCACAATCATCCTTGCTGTACGCACCTTTTGAGAGAGACACACATGATTTAGAAATTATTAGAATACTCTATGTGCTTCACTTATATCTTTTGAGTTATATAGTTTTGCTCTAGTACTTCACTTATATCTTTTAGAGCACGGTGGTGGATTTGTTTTATAGAAAATATTGCTCTCATGCTTCACTTAGATTATTTTGAGAGTCTTAAATATCATGGTAATTTTCTTAAATAATCCTAATATGCTAGGTATTCAAGATTTAATAAAAAAATCTTATGAGTGTGTTGAATACTATGAGAAGTTTGATACTTGATAATTGTTTTGAGATATGGAGATGGTGATATTAGAGTCATGCTAGTTGAGTAGTTGTGAATTTGAGAAATACTTGTGTTAAAGTTTGTGATTCCCGTAGCATGGACGTATGGTGAACCGTTATGTGATGAAGTCGGAGCATGATTTATTTATTGATTGTCTTCCTTATGAGTGGCGGTCGGGGACGAGCGATGGTCTTCTCCTACTAATCTATCCCCCTAGGAGCATGCGTGTAATACTTTGCTTTGATAACTTGTAGATTTTTGCAATAAGTATATGAGTTCTTTATGTCTAAGGTTGAGTCCATGGATCATACGCACTTTTCTTCCTTCCACCATTGCTAGCCTCTCTAATACCGCGCACCTTTCGCTGGTATCATACACCCACCATATACCTTCCTCAAAACAGCCACCATACCTACCTATCATGGCATTTCCATAGCCATTCTGAGATATATTGCCATGCAACTTTCCACTATTCCGTTTACTATGACACGCTCCATCATTGTCATATTGCTTTGCATGATCATGTAGTTGACATTGTATTTGTGGCAAAGCCACCGTTCATAATTCTCTCATACATGTCACTCTTGATTCATTTCATATCCCGGTACACCACCGGAGGCATTCACATAGAGTCATATTTTGTTCTAAGTATTGAGTTGTAATTGTTGAGTTGTAAGTAAATAAAAGTGTGATGATCATCATTTTTAGATCATTGTCCCAAATGAGGAAAGGATGATGGAGACTATGATTCCCCCACAGGTCAGGATGAGACTCCAGACAAAAAAGGGGCCCAAAAAAATATGAGAGAAAAAGAGAGAAGGGATAATGCTACTATCCTTTTACCACACTTGTGCTTCAAAATAGCACCATGATCTTCATAATAGAGAGTCTCCTATGTTATCACTTTCATATACTAGTGGGAATTTTTCATTATAGAACTTGGCTTGTATATTCCAATGATGGGCTTACTCAAAATGCCCTAGGTCTTTGTGAGCAAGCGAGTTGGATGCACACCCACTTAGTTTCTTTTGTTGAGCTTTCATATATTTATAGCTCTAGTGCATCCGTTGCATGGCAATCCCTACTCACTCACATTGATATCTATTGATGGGCATCTCCATAGCCCGTTGATATGCCTAGTTGATGTGAGACTATCTTCCCCTTTTTTGTCTCCTCCACAACCACCATTCTATTCCACCTCAAGTGCTATGTCCATGGCTCACGCTCATGTATTGCGTGAAGATTGAAAAACTTTGAGAACACCAAAAGTATGAAACAATTGCTTGGCTTGTCATCGAGGTTGTGCATGATTTAAATATTTTCTGTGGTGAAGATAGAGCATAGCCAGACTATATGATTTTGTAGGGATAACTTTCTTTGGCCATGTTATTTTGAAGAGACATAATTGCTTAGTTAGTATACTTGAAGTATTATTATTTCTATGTCAATATTAAATGTTTGTCTTGAATCTTTCGGATCTGAATATTCATACCACAATTAAGAAGAAATACATTGAAATTATGCCAAGTAGCATTCCACATCAAAAATTCTATTTTTATCATTTACCTACTTGAGGACGAGAAGGAATTAAGCTTGGGGATGCTTGATACGTCTCCAACGTATCTATAATTTTTGATTGCTCCATGCTATATTATCTTCTGTTTTGGACATTATTGGGCTTTATTATTCACTTTTATATTATTTTTGGGACTAACCTATTAACCGGAGGGCCGGCCCAGAATTGTTGTTTTTTGCCTATTTCAGAGTTCCGCAGAAAAAGAATATCAAACGGAGTCCAAACGGAATAAAACCTTCGGGAACGTGATTTTCGGAACGAACATGATCCACGAGACTTGGACCCTACGTCAAGCAACCAACAGGGAAGCTGCGAGGTAGGGGGCACGCCTACCCCCCCCCCCCCAGGCGTGCCCTCCACCCTCGTGGGCCCCCTATTGCTCCACCGACGTACTCCTTCCTCCAATATATACCTACATACCCCCAAACGATCAGATACGGAGCCAAAACCCTAATTCCACCGCCGTAACTTTTTGTATCCACGAGATCCCATCTTGGGGCCTGTTCCGGAGCTCCGCCGGAGGGGGCATCGATCACGGAGGGCTTCTACATCAACACCATAGCCTCTCCGATGATGTGTGAGTAGTTTACTTCAGACCTTCGGGTCCATAGTTATTAGCTAGATGGCTTCTTCTCTCTTTTTGGATCTCAATACAAAGTTCTCCCCCTCTCTTGTGGAGATCTATTCCCCCTCTCTTGTGGAGATCTATTTGATGTAATCTTCTTTTGCGGTGTGTTTGTTGAGACCGATGAATTGTGGGTTTATGATCAAGTTTATCTATGAACAATATTTGAATCTTCTCTGAATTCTTTTATGTATGATTGGTTATCTTTGCAAGTCTCTTCGAATTATCAGTTTGGTTTGGCCTACTAGATTGATCTTTCTTGCAATGGGAGAAGTGCTTAGCTTTGGGTTCAATCTTGCGGTGTCCATTCCCAGTGACAGTAGGGGCAGCAAGGCATGTATTGTATTGTTGCCATCGAGGATAACAAGATGGGTTTTTTATCATATTGCATGAATTTATCCCTCTACATCATGTCATCTTGCTTAAAGCGTTACTCTGTTCTTATGAACTTAATACTCTAGATGCATGCTCGATAGTGGTCGATGTGTGGAGTAAGAGTAGTAGATGCAGGCAGGAGTCGGTCTACTTGTCTCAGACGTGATGCCTATGTACATGATCATACCTAGATATTCTCATAACTATGCTCAATTCTGTCAATTTCTCAACAGTAATTTATTCACCCACCGTAAAATACTTCTGCTCTTTAGAGAAGCCACTAGTGAAACCTATGGCCCTCGGGTCTATATTCCATCATATTAATCTTCCAACATTTAGTTATTTTCATTACCTTTTATTTTACTTTGCATCTTTATCATAAAAATACCAAAAAAATATCTTATCATATCTATCAGATCTCACTCTCGTAAGTGGCCGTGTAGGGATTGACAACCCCTTATCGTGTTGGTTGCGAGGATTTATTTGTTTTGTGTAGGTGCGAGGGACTCGCGCGTAGCCTCCTACTGGATTGATACCTTGGTTCTCAAAAACTGAGGGGAGTACTTATGCTACTTTGATGCTTCACCCTTTCCTCTTCGAGGGAAAACCAACGGAGTGCTCAAGAGGTAGCATGGCTTCTCTCGAGAAAAATAAAAAACGGTGGGTGAACAAATTACTGTTGGGCAATTGATAGAACTTCAAATAATCATGACGATATCCAGGCAATGATCTATATAGGCATCACATCCAAGATTAGTAGACCGACTCCTGCTTGAATCTACATACTATTACTACACACATCGACTGCTATCCGGCATGCATCTAGTGTATTAAGTTCATGGAGA
Source organism: Triticum dicoccoides (assembly GCF_002162155.2). NCBI lineage: Eukaryota > Viridiplantae > Streptophyta > Magnoliopsida > Poales > Poaceae > Triticum > Triticum dicoccoides. The sequence goes on along the minus strand of NC_041380.1, from coordinate 280,193,025 downwards.
AACGGAGTAATGCAATAAGGACGATGACAAGATGTAGACAAGATCTATTTATGTAGAAATAGATCTATTTATGTAGAAATATATCCCATCTTGTTATCCTTAATGGCAACGATACATACGTGTCGGTTCCCCTTCTGTCACTGGGATGAAGCACCGTAAGATCAAACCCATCACAAAGCACATCTTCCCATTGCAAGATAAATAGATCAAGTTAGCCAAACAAAACCCAAATATCGGAGAAGAAAAACGAGGCTATAAGCAATCATGCATATAAGAGATCAAAGAAGACTCAAATAACTTTCATGGATAAAAAGATAGATCTGATCATAAACTCAAAGTTCATCGGATCCCAACAAACACACCACAAAAAGAGTTACATCATACGGATCTCCAAGAGACCATTGTATTGAGAATCAAACGAGAGAGAGGAAGCCATCTAGCTACTAACTACGGACCCGTAGGTCTACAAAGAACTACTCACGCATCATCGGAGAGGCACCAATGGACATGATGAACCCCTCCGTGATGGTGTCTAGATTGGATCTGGTGGTTCTGGAACTTGTGGTGGCTGGAATTGATTTTCTTCGACTCCCCTGGTGTTTATGGAATATTGGGGTATTTATAGAGTAAAGAGGTGTTTCGGGAGGCAACCGAGGTGGGCACAACCCACCAGGGCGCGCCTGGGCCTCCAGGAGCGCCCTGGTGGGTTGTGCTCCCCTCGGAGCACCCCCCCCCCCAGGTGCTTCTCCGGCACATTGGATGTCTTCTGGTCCAAAAAAATCCACAAAAAGTTTCGCTCTGTTTGGACTCCGTTTGGTATTGATTTCATGCGATCTAAAAAACATGCAAAAAACAGCAACTGACACTTGGCACTATATCAATAGGTTAGTACCAAAAAATGATATAAAATGACTATAAAATAATTGTAAAACATCCAAGAATGATAATATAACAGCATGGAACAATCAAAAAATATAGATACGTTGGAGACATATCAGCATCCCCAAGTTTAATTCCTGCTCATCCTCGAGTAGGTAAATGATAAAAACAGAATTTCTGATGTGGAATGCTGCCTAACATGCTCATCTCATATTCTTTTCTTTATATCATGGACATTTGGACTTTTATATGGTTCAAAGCAATAGTCTAGTTTTGACACGAGACTTAAATACTCAAGCATATCAACAAGCAACCATTTCTTTCAAAATATCAATGCTAAAATAAGTTATCCCTAGCTCATCATGCTCAATCATTGATCCATTCATGAAACACACTCGCATATTAGCTACACCCAATGCTCAAGTACGATCATAGTGCCCCCTAGTTGGTGCTTTATAAGAGTAGATGCAGACTCAAATTAAAAATAAAAATTTCATAAAGTAAAAGAAAGGCCCTTCACGGAGGGAAGTATGGATTTGTAGAGGTGCCAGAGCTCAAAGCAAAAAACATAGAGAGATAAAACATTTTGGGAGGCATGCTTTTCCTGTCAACAAGAACGATCAAGTAGTTCCCAATACTTCCCATGCTAGATATATCATAGACGGTTCCCAAACAGAAATTAAAGTTTATTCCTTTTTCAACCATACTTTCACTTTCCATGGCTAGCCGTATCCACTGGTGCCTTCCATACCAACACTTTCCAAGGAATTTATTATTTGACAACATAAGGTAAATTCATTTTTCATTTTGGGACTGGGCATCCCTAATACCTTTGCCTTACTCTCGTGCAATGACAAGTGAATAAACACTCATCGTGAGAATAACATATCTAGCATGGAAATATATTAGCCACCCCCTACCGATTCATGAGCGGTACGAGCACGCAAAAGAGAAATTTATTTTGAAAATTAGAGATGGCACATAAAATTTTGCTTAGAACGGCAAAAGAATACCGCATATAGGTAGGTATGGTGGACTCATGTGGCAAAATAGGTTTAAAGTATTTTGGATGCACAACTAGTGATCATACTTAGTGCAAAATGAAGGCTGGCAAAAGATTGAGAAGCGACCAACCAAGAAACAAATAATCTCATAAGCGAGCATTGAGCATAATTAACACCGAATAATGCACCACAAGTAGAATGTAATTTCTTTGCATGACTATTGACTTTCGTGCTTGCATAGGGAATCACAAACCTTAACACCAATATTCTTACTAAAGCATAATTACTCATCAACATGACTCACATATCACATCATCATATCTCAAAACTATTACAAGGAATAAAGTTTATTTTGTCCAATGATCTTCACGAAAGTTTTTATTATATCCTTCTTGGATATCTATCACTTTGGAACTAATGTTTCATGTGTTTCTTTTGATAAGCTCAAACAAATATAAGTGAAGATCATGAGCATAATATTTCTTTCTCTCAAATTAATTTAAGTGAAGCAAGAGAGAATTTCTTAAAAAGATTACCAACTCTCAAATAAATCTAAGTGAAGCATGAGAGAATTTATTCAAAAATACTAAAGCACACCGTGCTCAAAAATATACAAGTGAAGCACTAGAGCAATTTCATAGCTCATAAAAATTTAAGTGAACCATAGAGAGCAATTCTAACAAGTCATGGCATAATTTTGGCTCTCTCAAATAGGTGTGTCCAACAAGGATTCAAGACTTAAAACAAAATGCAAAACAATCAAAGACTCATATCATACAAGATGCTCCAAGAAAAACTCATAGTATGTGACGAATAAAAATATAGCTTCGAGTAAAATACCGATGGTCATTAGAAGAAAGAGGGGATGCCACTCGGGCATCCCCAAGCTTAGTTGATTGCTTCTCTTTGCATAATGGATTGGGATGTCATGGGCAACCCCAAGCTTAGGCTCTTCTTACTCCTTATTCCTTCATCCATCGTAACATCACCAAAAACTTGAAAACTTCAATCACACAAAACTCAATAAAACCTTCGTGAGATCCGTTAGTATAATAAAACAAATCACTACTATAAGTGATGTTGAAAACCAATTCACATTTTATTCTTGAATTATATCTACTATATTCCAAATTTTCTATGGCAAAAACTCTTCAAAGAAAACCATAGAATCATCAAAACAAGCACACAACACAAAGAAAACAGAATCTGTCAAAAACACGACAGTTTGTACCAATCTGGATATTTCGAATACTACTGTAACTCCAAAAATTATGAAAAAATAGGACAGCCTGAGAAACTTGTGTATTGATCTTTTTCAAAAAGAATTGGTATTTTATCACACTTCTGTTAAAAATGAAAATTATTTCCGTGAGCGCGAAAGTTTCTGTTTTTCAGCAAGATCAAATCAACTATCACCAAGAAGATCCTAAAGGTTTTACTTGGCATAAACACTAATTAAAACACACAAAAAACACAATCATAACAGTAGAATAATTTTGCAAACACTCAATAACAGGAAGCAAAAGGCGAAAATAAATTTTATTCATTGGGTTGCCTCCCAACAAGCGCTATCGTTTTACACCCCTAGCTAGGCATAAAGCAAGGATCTAAGTTTTGTTGTCTTTGTTTCTAGATCCATAAGATGCCCTCATGATTGATTCATATGGTGGCCTAATTCTTGTTCTAGGGAAGTGTTCCATACCCTTCCATAGTGGAAATTGGAACTTAATATTGTCTTCTTTCATATCAATCACGGCACCGATGGTGCGTAAAAACGGTCTACCAAGAATAATTGGACAAGACGGGTTGCAATAAATATCAAGAACAATAAAATCTATGGGCACATAATTCCTATTTGCAAGAATAAGAACATCATTAATTCTTTCCATAGGCTTTTTAATAGTAGAATCCGCCAAGTGCAAATTTAAAGAACATTCTTCAATATCGGTAAGACCAAGCACATCACACAAAGATTTCGGAATTGTAGAAACACTAGCACCAAGTCACCTAAAGAAAAACACTCATAATTTTTAATCTTGACTTTGATAGTAGGTTCCCACTCATCATGCAATTTTCTAGGAATTGAAACTTCCAATTCCATTTTTTCTTCCAAAGCTTTCATCAAAGAATCAACAATATGTTTAGTAAAGGCTTTATTTTGTTCATAAGCATGGGGTGAATTTATCGTGGATTGCAAGAAAGAAATACAATCAACCAAAGAGCAACAATCATAATTAAAGTCTTTGTAATCCAAAAGAGTGGGCACATCACTAGTTAAAGTTTTGACCTCTTCAAACCCACTTTTATCAATTTTCTCAACAAGATTTTCACCCTCCGAATTATCGGGACGCCTTCTAGTTAAAGTTGACTCTTCTTCAGTTCCTTTTTAATCAATATTAATTTTACTAAACAAGGAATCAATAGAAGAAACACCAATCATTTTAAGATCTTCATCACTTTTATGAAAACAATCACTAGAAAACACTTTTTCTAAAAATTATCTTCTAGCTCTAAGCATAGCGGTTCTTTTCTTACTTTCATCCATTTAAACATAAAGAGATTTGATTGATTCCTCAACCTTAGGCACAAAAAATTTCATCTTAAGATTTTCTACATCATGAGAAATTCTATCAACATTTCTAGACAAATCATCAATCTTATTCAACTTTTCTTCCATTGTAGCATTGAAAACTTTTTGAGTGTTGATAAATTCTTTGATATTATTCTCAAGATCAGAGGTGTTCCTATTATTATTGTAAGAAGGATTGCCATAGGAATTACCATAATTATTAGAGGAATTACTAGGAAAAGGCATAGGATTAAAATTACCTCTATAAGCATTGTTATTGAAATTGTTTCGCGAGATAAAATTGACATCTACGGAATCATTATTTTACTCAATCAAAGTAGACAAAGGCACATCATTAAAATCAATAGGAGCACGTTTACTAGCAACCAATTTCATAAGAGCATCAACTTTTTCACTCAAAGAAGAAATTTCTTCAACTGAAATAACTTTTTTACTAGTAGGAGCTCTTTCGGTATGCCACTGTGAATAATTTGCCATAATATTATCAAGCAATTTGGTGGCTTCACCGAAAGTAATTTCCATAAAAGTACTACCCGCGGCGGAATCTAAAAGATTACGAGAAACAAACTTCAACCCCGCATAAATTTTTTGAATGATCATCCAAAGATTTGACCCATGAGTTTGGCAATTCCTTAGCATCATTTTCATCCTTTCCCAAGATTGTGCAACATGCTCATGCTCAAGTTGCTTAAATTCATGATCTGGGTTCTAAGGGAAATAATTTTTGCGGGCGGAAAATACTTAGTAAAGAAAGCATCTTTGCACTTATTCCAAGAATCAATACTATGGCGAGGCAACGAAGAAAACCAAATTTTTGGATGATCTTGCAAAGAAAACGGAAATAATTTCAACTTCACAACATCATTGTCCACATATTTTTTTGTCATATCGCATAATTCCACGAATGTGTTAAAATGGGACACGGCATCCTCATTAGGAGTACCAGAAAATTGATCTTTCATAACAAGATTCGGCAAAGCGGTATTAATATCACAAGACTCCGCACTAGTGGCGAGAGGAGCAATCGGAGTGCCAATAAAATCATTGTTGTTGGTATTGGAGAAATCACACAACTTGGTGTTCTCTTGAGTCATTCTGAATATGCAACAAGATTGCACTCAAAAACAGATCCGACAAGAAAATGGCGAACGAAAAAGAGGGCGAATAAAACGGTAAATTTGTGTGAAGTGGGGGAGAGAAAAACGAGAGGCAAATGGAAAATAATGTAAATTGCAACGAGATGAGATTTGTGATTAGGAACCTGGTAGATATTGATGATGTCTCCCCAGCAACGGTGCCAGAAATTCCTTTTGATGTCTGCTAGAACTACGTCGGTATTTCCCCAAAGAGGAAGGGATGATGCAGCACAGCGACGGCAGGTATTTCCCTCAGTGATGAGACCAATGTTATCGAACCAGTAGGAGAACCAAGCAACACTATGTAAACATCACCTGCACACAAATAACAAATACTCGCAACCTGACGTATTAAAGGAGTTGTCAATCCCTTTCGGGTAACAGCAACAGAAATTGGCAAACGGACGTGAGAGAGTTGTAATAAATTGATAGATCGAACGCCAAATAAAATAAAGTGCATCAAGGTATTTCTTTTTATTTTTGGTTTAATAGATCTGAAAATAAAAGCAAAGGAAAATAGATCGCAAAGGCAAATATATTAAAGAAGTGACCCGGGGGCCGTAGTTTTCACTAGTGGCTTCTCTCGAGAAAAATAGCAAACGGTGGGTGAAAAATTACTGTTGGGCAATTGATAAAACTTCAAATAATCACGATATCCAGGAAATGACCATTATATAGGCATCACGTCCAAGATTAGTAGACCAATTCCTGCCTGCATCTACTACTATTACTCCACACATCGACCGCTATCCAGCATGCATCTAGTGTATTAAGTTCATGGAGAAACGGAGTAATGTAATAAGAATGATGACATGATGTAGACAAGATATATTTATGTAGAAATAGACCCCATCTTGTTATGCTTAATGGCAACGATACATACGTGTCAGTTCCCCTTCTGTCACTGGGATCAAGCACCGTAAGATCGAACCCATCACAAAGCACCTCTTCCCGTTGCAAGATAAATAGATCAAGTTGGCCAAACAAAACCCAAATATCGGAGAAGAAATACGAGGCTATAAGCAATCATGCATATAAGAGATCAAAGAAGACTCAAATAACTTTCATGGATAAAAAGAGAGAACTGATCATAAACTCAAAGTTCATCGGATCCCAATAAACACACCCCAAAAAGAGTTACATCATATGGATCTCCAAGAGGCTATTGTATTGAGAATCAAACAAGAGAGAGGAAGCCATCTAGCTACTAACTACGGACCCATAGGTCTACAAAGAACTACTCACGCTTCATCGGAGAGGCACCAATGGACATGATGAACCCCTCTGTGATGGTGTCTAGATTGGACCTGGTGGTTCTGGAACTTGCGGCATATGGAATTGATTTTCGTCGACTCCCCTAGGCTTTATGGAATATTGGAGTATTTATAGAGTAAATAGGCGGTTCGTGAGGCAACCGAGGTGGGCACAACCCACTAGGGCGTGCCTGGGCCTCCAGGCGGACCCTGGTGGGTTGTGCTCCCCTCGGAGCAACCCCCCCCCCTAGGTGCTTCTCCAGCCCATTGGATGTCTTCTGGTCCAAAAAAACTAGAAAAAGTTTCACTGTGTTTGGACTCCGTTTGGTATTGATTTCCTGCGATGTAAAAAAACATGCAAAAACAACAACTGGCACTTGGCACTATGTCAATAGGTTAGTACCAAAAATGATATAAAATGACTATAAAATGATTGTAAAACATCCAAGAATGATAATATAATAGCATGGAACAATAAAAAATTATAGATATGTTGGAGACGTATCAAGGGGCACCGGAGATGGGCCGAGGAGGGCATGATACGTCTCCAACGTATCTACTTTTCCAAACACTTTTGCCCTTGTTTTGTACTCTAATTTGCATGATTTGAATGGAACTAACCCGGACTGATGCTGTTTTCAGCAGAATTACCATGGTGTTATTTATGTGCAGGAGCAAACATTCTCGGAATGACCTGAAACTTCACGAAGCCACTTTTCAGAAAATAAGAAAAAATACCTGCAAAAGATGAAGGCCAGGGGGCCCACCATCTCTCCACGAAGGTGGGGGCGCGCCTGCCCCCCTAGGGCGCGCCCCCCTACCTCGTGGGCCCCCTGTTGCCTCTCCGACGCCAACTCCAACTCCATATATTGAGTTTTAGGGGGGGAATCAGAGAGAAGAAATCATCGCGTTTTACGATACGGAGCCGCTGCCAAGCCCTAAAACCTCTCGGGAGGGCTGGTCTGGAGTCCGTTCAGGGCTCCGGAGAGGGGAATCCGTCGCCATCGTCATCATCAACCATCCTCCATCACCAATTTCATGATGCTCACCGCCGTGTGTGAGTAATTCCATCGTAGGCTTGCTGGACGGTGATGGTTTGGATGGGATCTATCATGTAATCGAGTTAGTTTTGTTAGGGTTTGATCCCTAGTGTCCACTATGTTCTGAGATTGATGTTGCTATGACTTTGCTATGCTTAATGCTTGTCACTAGGGCCCGAGTGCCATGATTTCAGATCTGAACCTATTATGTTTTCATCAATATATGAGTGTTCTTGATCCTATCTTGCAAGTCTATAGTCACCTATTATGTGTTATGATCCATTAACCCCGAAGTGACAATAATCGGGATACTTACCGGTGATGACCGTAGTTTGAGGAGTTCATGTATTCACTATGTGTTAATGCTTTGTTCCAGTTCTCTACTAAAAGGAGGCCTTAATATCCCTTAGTTTCCGTAAGGACCCCGCTGCCACGGGAGGGTAGGACAAAAGATGCCATGCAAGTTCTTTTCCATAAGCACGTATTCGGAATACATGCCTACATTATATCAACGAACTGGAGCTAGTTCTGTGTCACCCTAGGTTATGACTGTTACATGATGAACTGCATCCGGCATAATTCTCTATCATCGATCCATTGCCTACGAGCTTTTCATATATTGTTCTTTGCTTATTTACTTTCCCCTTGCTATTGCTATCATCACTACAAAATACCAAAAACATTACTTTTACTATTGTTACCTTTTGCTACCGTTATCACTACTATCATATTACTTTGCTACTAAACACTTTGCTGCAGATATTAAGTTTCCAGGTGTGGTTGAATTGACAACTCGGCTGCTAATACTTGAGAATATTCTTTGGCTCCCCTTGTGTCGAATCAATAAATTTGGGTTGAATACTCTACCCTCGAAAACTGTTGTGATCCCCTATACTTGTGGGTTATCAAGACTATTTTCTGGCGCTGTTGCCGGGGAGCATAGCTCTATTCTTTGAGTCACTTGGGATATATATCTGCTTATCATTATGAAGAACTTGAGAGATCCAAAACCAAGATCTATCCCTCAACTACGAGGGGAGGTAAAGAACTGCCATCTAGCTCTGCAGTTGATTCACCTTCTGATATGAGTAAGTTTGCGACACCTACACCTGCTTCTGCTATTCATTCTGATATATCGCATGTTATTGATGATGCCACTTCTACTATGCATGATACTTATGATGAAACTACCCCTATGCCTGATACTACTGTGCCATTTAGTGATTTTCTTGATGAACAACTTGGTAGGGCTAGAGAGATTGAAAATATTGAATCTGATGATACTGATGAAAGTGATGATGAAGAATCACTTGTTATTCCTAAGGGTTATGTATTTGATCAAGAAGCTTCTTTAGCTATTTTAGCTTGCAAGAATAGAAATGAACTCAAAAGGTTATTAGCTAAATGGAGTAAGCAATCTCTAAATGCTAGAATGAAACCTGACCCTGCTTTTGCTACTTCACCTATCTTTGTTACTGATAAGGATTATGAATTCTCTGTTGATCCTGATATAATTACTTTGGTTGAATCTGATCCTTTTCATGGTTATGAATCTAAAACTGTTGTGGCACATCTTACTAAATTGAATGATATAGCCACCCTGTTCACTAAAGATGAGAGAACTCGTTACTTTTATATCCTTAAAATATTTCCGTTCTCATTAAAGGGTGATGCTAAGATATGGTTTAATTCTCTTGATCCTGGTTGTGTGCATAGTCCCCAGCATATGATTTATTACTTCTCTGCTAAATATTTCCCTGCTCATAAGAAACGAGATGCTTTAAGGGATATATATAATTTTGTGCAAATTGAAGAAGAGAGTCTCCCACAAGCTTGGGGGAGGCTTCTCCAATTACTTAATGCTTTGCCTGATCATCCTCTTAAGAAAAATGAAATACTTGATATCTTTTATAATGGACTAACCGATGCTTCCAGAGATTACCTGGATAGTTATGCTGGTTCTGTTTTCAAGGAAAGAACACCGGATGAAGCTGAAATTTTATTGAATAATATGTTGACAAATGAAAATAATTGGACACCTCTGGAGCCAATTCCTGAGCCTATTCCTAAACCAACTCCGAAGAAGAGGGGTATTCTATTTCTCAGTCCTGAAGATATGCAAGAGGCAAAGAAATCTATGAAAGAAAAAGGTATTAAAGCTGAAGATGTTAAGAATTTACCTCCTATTGAAGAAATACATGGTCTTAATTTACCGCCTGTTGAATAAACATATAATCTTAATCCATTACCTATTGAAGAAACTCATGGTCTTGATAACCCGACACAGGTAGTAAAGGTAAATTCTCTCTATAGATATGATAAAGTTGTAATCCCATTTACTAAGTTTGCTAGCCCATGCTTAGATGAGTTTGATAAATTTATGGCTAAGCAAGAAGACTTTAATGCTTATTTTGGTAGACAATTGAAATACAATTCAAATATGCTTGAACACTTGGGTGATTATATGGCTAATGTTAAAGGTGAACTTAAACTTATTAGTAAACATGCTTCTATGGTTACCACTCAAGTAGAACAAGTACTTAAAGCTCAAAATGATTTGCTCACTGATTTGAATAGTAAAGATAATGATTATGCTGTTAGAGTGGCTACTAGAACTGGTAGAATGACTCGGGAACCTTTGTATCCTGAAGGCCATCCTAAGAGAATTAAGCAAGATTCTCAGAGAAATAATATAGATGCACCTAGTTCTTCTAAAAAGAAGAAAAAGAAAAATGATAGGACTTTGCATGCTTCTAGTGATCCTATTGTTGAACCACCTGAGAATCCAAATAATATTTCTATTTCTGATGCTGAAACTCAATCTGGTAATGAAACTGAAACTAGCGGTAATGCTAATAATAATGTTCATGATGATGCTCAACCTAGTAATGATAATGACATAGAAATTGAACCTGGAGTTGATCTTGATAACCCAGAATCAAAGAATCAACATTATGATAAGAAAGATTTTGTTGCTAGGAAACATGGTAAATATAGAGAGCCTTAGGTTCAGAAACCAATGCCTTTTCCTCCCAAACCATCCAAGAAAAAGGATGATGAGGATTTTGAGCGCTTTGCTGAAATGATTAGACCTATCTTTTTGCATATGCGATTAACTGATATGCTCAAAACCAATCCTTATGCTAAGTACATGAAAGATATTATTACAAATAAAAGAAAGATACCGGAAGCTGAAATTTCCACCATGCTTGCTAATTATACTTTTAAAGGTAGAATACCAAAGAAACTTGGAGATCTAGGAGTACCCACTATACCATGCTCCATTAAAAGAAACTATGTTAAAACTGCTTTATGTGATCTTGGAGCCGGTGTTAGTGTTATGCCTCTCTCTTTATATCGTAGACTTGATTTGAATAAGTTGACACCTACTGAAATATCTTTGCAAATGGCTGATAAATCAACTGCTATACCTGTCGATATTTGTGAGGATGTGCATGTTGTAATTGCAAACATTACTATTTTAACAGACTTTGTTATTCTTGATATTTCCGAGGACGATAGTATGTCTATTATTCTTGGAAGACCCTTTTTGAATACTGCAGGGGCTGTTATTGATTGCACTAAAGGCAATGTCACTTTTCATCTTAATGGTAATGAGCATACGGTACACTTTCCGAGGAAACAACCTCAAGTTCATAGTATCAACTCTATTGGAAAAATGCCATCGATTATATTTGGAGGTTTTGAATTTCCTCTTCCTATTGTCAAAAAGAAATATGATATTCTTATTATTGGGGATGTGCATATCCCCGTTGAGGTAACATAGTGTTATTCGAAATTTCTCCGGTTCCATGCTATTCGGAATGAGTTCGTTAACAAGACTTGATCAACCTTGTTAGTGGATTCCTTTTGATGATCATGAGATGGATGAAACTAGAAGGCACAACCTTCTATACCCCACTTTTACTTTCTGTTATTTATATTAAATAAAATAAAAATAAATCTTTTTCTATCTGTTATCTGATTATCCATGCAATATAAAAATACCTCAAAAATAAAAGTTCTCCAAATGCCCTGAAATTTAAAGATGATTTTTTCTAGAATATTTGAGAATATTTGGCATTGAGAACACAACAAGGGGGTCAACCACCTGCCCACGAGGGTGGAGGGTGCGCCCTACCCCCCTGGGTGCGCCCCCTGCCTCGTGGGCCCATGGTGGCCCCCCTCCACTTATTCTTGCACCCACACACTTCATCTTCCTCCCACAAACATGAATATCCAGCTCAAGCACGAGTTCTAGCTCACTTTGCTGCCATTTTAGATCTCCTTGCTCAAAGCACCTCTCACAAAACTGCTTGGGGAGATTGTTCCTTGGTATGTGACTCCTCCATTGGTCCAATTAGTTTTTGTTCTAGTGCTTTATTCATTGCAAATTTTTGCTGCTTAGGTGACCCTGTTCTTGAGCTTGCATGTCAAATTTATATGGTCAAGAGTAGTTTTGATGCATGATATAGGCCCTAGGCACTTGTAGGAGTAGTTGCTATCAATATTATTGAGTTTGGGTTACTTTTATTTTGAAGTTACTAAAAATTTCAGAACTTTTCAGAAAATGATGAGGAGACTTTTGAGGGGCTCATCGAGCCAAAGCTCGAAGGAAAAGGCACCAAAGCCTAAGTATAATCTACCTCGCACCGCGGAGGTTCGGGCGTGTGAATGGCCTTCCGAGGATTTCTTGAGAGCGGCCGGGATTTATGAAGATTTTCATGAATTGGCTCAGAATGCAGGCCTTACCGCTTTCCTCCACGACCAATGCGATCAGTATCTCTTACTCACAAATATCTTTGTGCAAAACTTTCATTTCCATTCTAGGATCTCACCACCTACGGTGGAGTTTTATTTATATGATGAGCATAAGGAGATGTCACTTTATGATTTTTGTTGGGTTTGTTTAGTCCCTTTTGAGGGCAGGATAGAAGAACCACATCGCGATGATGTGGAGGGGTTTATTGATACTATCACTGTAGGGGAAACAAGGAAGGTTTCCGATGCACAAATCACTAGCATACATTTTCATGTTTTATGTTATTTTACATTATTTGCTAGTCGTTGTTTAATTGGTCGCAGAAATTGTAGAAACCTTAGTATCCCTGATATTATTATTTTGCTCCACGGTTTATATGGTGATAACTCTATTAGTATGGGCGGCATTATTGCCAAACGGTTAAGTCTGAACCATACAAAGGGCCCCATCTTTGGAGGCATCTATGCTTCACGCCTAGCTGCACATTTTAACATACCTATTAGGCATTATGAGAAGGAAGAAAAAGTGCTGCCTCATGTTTATTTAGATTATAAGAGTATGGTGGCACATGATTTTATTGTTAAGAATAGGGAAGAAGAGCTTAAATATCAATTGTTCTTTAATAAACATCATCCTGAGACTATTACCCTGCCTGCTCCTTCTTTGTTTGATTTATCTATAGGCACGTACCTTGTTCCGTTGAAGGCCATTCATGCCTACCGGAACCCTGCACCAGCTGAGGAGCCAGAGCCGGAACCACAATTTGATCCTTCACGACAGTCTAATTACCAGTGGGATCCGGAGATGATTGTCAGCCAATGGCAATCGGAGTCTTCCTCTTCTTCTTCTCAGTACGACCCCAACTATTATTATGGATATCCGCCAGGCTAGCCGTGGCCATAGACCAACTTAGGCCAAAAGCCTAAGCTTGGGGGAGTACGTATTTCCCACCAACATTACATTTATGTTCACACACTCATTGCTAGATGTCGGTGCTCATACTTTTTCATTGTATCATCCATGCTAGTTTATTTTCCTTTTTATGCTTTCTTCTTGTGTGTTTAATAAACCTTAAGAAAAACCAAAAAAAATAGTTCTAGCTTTTAATTAATTTACCTTCCATGCTTGTAGTAGTAATTAAAAAGAAAACCCAAAAAAATTTCATGTTCTTCTTTTGCTTGTTGGGAGCTTTCCCGTGTAAATAGTTTTATTTCTTTTCTTTTCTTTGGGGGTTGATAAGAGAAGACTATAATTAAATTGTTGAAGTGGATCTTATATGCATTATTGTTGATCTAACAAAAGAGCCCATATTTCCTTGTCTTCTCCTGTTTATTGAATGCTTGCAGATTCCAGCTTAGTCCAATGCACATGCACTATTATTATTCACATCATTCGATCGTGCAAGTGAAAGGCAATTATGATGATGTATGATGGACTGGCTGAGATGAGAAAAGCTAGTATGAACTCGACCTCTTTTGTTTTTGTAAATATGATTAGTTCATCGTTCCTGATTTAGCCTATTATGAATAAACATGTTTGCAATGACAACTAGAGATCATGGTTTCTTATGTCATGCTTGATTAGCTATGAGTTATAATGGTTTACCTTGCGTGCCAACATGCTATTAAAATGGTTATCATGTGGTATGATAGGGTGGTATCCTCCTCTGAATGATTTAAGTGACTTGAATTGGCACATGTTCACGCATGTAGTTGAAGCAAAATCAACATAGTATTCATGATATTTATGTTCATAGTGGAATATATCCTACTCATGCTTGCATTCGGTGTTGATTAATTTTAATGCATGTTCATGACTGTTGTCGCTCTCTAGCTGGTCGCTTCCCAGTCTTTTGCTAGCCTCACCTGTACTAAGCGGGAATACTGCTTGTGCATCCAACTCCATAAACCCCAAAGTTATTCCACATGAGTCCACTATACCTACCTATATACGGTATCTACCTGCCGTTCCAAGTAAATTTGTATGTGCCAAACTCTAAACCTTCAAATAAATATCCTGTTTTGTATGCTCGAATAGCTCATGTATCAACTAGGGTTGTCTGTATCTTCCATGTTAGGCGGGTTATTCTCAAGAGGAGTGGACTCCGCTCCTCACTCACGAGATAAATGGCTGGTTACTGGGATGCCCAGTCCCATGCTTTATGCAAACTAAATCAAAATAATTGCAAACAGAGCTCCCCCTGGGACTCTTGTTAGTTGGAGGCACTCGTTGTTTCAAGTAAGCCATGGATTGATGCTTGTTGGTGGAAGGGGGAGTATAAACTTTACCATTCTGTTTGGGAATTGCCTATAATGTGTGTAGCATGGAAGATATCCCCATCTCTTGGTTGTTATGTTGACAATGAAAGTATACCGCTCAAAATATTATTCACCTCTGTTTCAAAACCGAGCTCTGGCACCTCTACAAATCCATGCTTCCCTCTGTGAAGGGCCTATCTATTTACTTTTATGTTGAGTCATCATTCTCTTATTAAAAAGCAGCAGTTGGAGAGCACCGCTGTCATTTGCATTCATTATTGTTAGTTTACATTGAGTATGACTTGACTGGATCTCTTTTACCATGAATTACAATGTCTAGTCAGTCCTTGGTCTTTAAAGGTGCTCTGCATTTATGTTTTGCAGTCTCAGAAAGGGCTAGCGAGATACCACCTTGTTATATCATATTATGATTGTTTTGAGAAAGTATTGTCATCCGAGATTTATTATTATGGCTCGCTAGTTGATTATGCTATTGATATGAGTAAACTTGAGACCTATGCGTTATTGTGAATGTGGTTAGTTATAATCTTTGCTGAAAACTTGAATGCTGGCTTTACATATTTACAACAACAAGAGCAAACAGAGTTTGTAAAAGTTTTTCTTTATCACTTTCAGTTTGTCAACAGAATTGCTTGAGGACAAGCAAAGGTTTAAGCTCGGGGGAGTTGACACATCTCCAACGTATCTACTTTTCCAAACACTTTTGCCCTTGTTTTGGACTCTAACTTGCATGATTTGAATGGAACTAACCTGGACTGACGCTGTTTTCAGCAGAATTACCATGGTGTTATTTATGTGCAGGAGCAAACGTTCTCGGAATGACCTGAAACTTCACGGAGCCACTTTTCAGAAAATAAGAAAAATACCTGCAAAAGATGAAGGCCAGGGGGGCCACCGTCTCTCCACGAGGGTGGGGGCGCGCCTTCCCCCCTAGGGCGCGCCCCCCTACCTCATGGGCCCCCTGTTGCCTCTCCGACGCCAACTCCAACTCCATATATTGAGTTTCGGGGAGAAACAAATCAGAAAGAAGAAATCATCGCGTTTTACGATATGGAGCCGCCGCCAAGCCCTAAAACCTCTCGGGAGGGCTGATCTGGAGTCCGTTCGGGGCTCCGGAGAGGGGAATCCGTCGCCATCGTCATCATCAACCATCCTCCATCACCAATTTCATGATGCTCACCGCTGTGCGTGAGTAATTCCATCGTAGGTTTGCTGGACGGTGATGGGTTGGATGGGATCTATCATGTAATCGAGTTAGTTTTGTTAGGGTTTGATCCCTAGTGTCCACTATGTTCTGAGATTGATGTTGCTATGACTTTGCTATGCTTAATGCTTGTCACTAGGGCCCGAGTGCCATGATTTCAGATCTGAACCTATTATGTTTTCATCAATATATGAGTGTTCTTGATCCTATCTTGCAAGTCTATAGTCACCTATTATGTGCTATGATCCGTTAACCCCGAAGTGACAATAATCGGAATACTTACCGGTGATGACCGTAGTTTGAGGAGTTCATGTATTCACTATGTGTTAATGCTTTGTTCCGGTTCTCTATTAAAAGGAAGCCTTAATATCCCTTAGTTTCCGTAAGGACCCCGCTGCCACGGGAGGGTAGGACAAAAGATGTCATGCAAGTTCTTTTCCATAAGCATGTATGACTATATTCGAAATACATGCCTACATTATATCAACGAACTGGAGCTAGTTCTGTGTCACCCTAGATTATGACTGTTACATGATGAACCGCATCCAGCATAATTCTCTATCACCGATCCATTGCCTACGAGCTTTTCATATATTGTTCTTTGCTTATTTACTTTCACGTTGCTATTGCTATCATCACTACAAAATACCAAAAACATTACTTTTACTACTGTTACCTTTTGCTACCGTTATCACTACTATCATATTACTTTGCTACTAAACACTTTGCTGCAGATATTAAGTTTCCATGTGTGGTTGAATTGACAACTCAGCTGCTAATACTTGGCAATATTTTTTGGCTCCCCTTGTGTCGAATCAATAAATTTGGGTTGAATACTCTACCCTCGAAAACTATTGCGATCCCCTATACTTGTCGGTTATCAGGGCACAACCCACCAGGGTGTTCCTGGGCTCCCATGCGCGCCCAGGTGGGTTGTGCCCACTTGGTGGGCCCCCTCTGGTGGTTATTTGCTCCAATATGCCTCATATATTCTAAAATAATTCTTCGTAAATTTTCAGCTCATTTGGAGATGTGCAGAATAGGTAACTCTGACGTAGCTTTTCCAAGTCCAGAATTCCAGCTGCCGGTATTCTCCCTCTTTGTGTGAACCTTGCATATTATGAGAGAATAGGCATTAGAATTACTCCAAAAGGCATTATTATGCATAAAAACATAGTAAATAACAGTTGGTAAACATGATGCAAAATGGACGTATCATACAACACCAACCAAGGTGGTAGAGGTAAATTCTTTAATGAAGTTTAATGATAATGACAATCCTTATCATATGCATCCTAGTCAATGCCTTTATGAGTTGGATAACTAAATTAGAAAATAAGATCACTTGAATGCAAATGTTATGAAACAATTGAAATACAACTCTAATATGATTGCTCGCTTGAGTGACTTGTTATTTAGAATCTCTAATGATGTTATAGGTGTAAGAAAACATGCTTCTATGGTTCAAACTCAACTAGAACAAATTGCTAAATCTCAAATAGAATTGCTTAATGAAATACACAATAATATCAATGATCATGTTGTTAGGGTAATGACTAGAGGAGGTAGAATGACTCAGGAACCACTTTATCCTCAGGGACACCAAAAAAGAATTGAACAAGACTCTCAAAGAATTAACATTGATGCACCTAGTCCTTCTAAAAAGAAGAAGAAAGAGAAAAATTATAGGACTTTGCATACCTCTAGTGAGCCTGAGATAGAAAAACCTCGTGGAGCTAATAATGATGTTTCTATTTTTTATGCTGAAACTCAATCTGGTAATGAACATTCACCTAGTGATAATTAAAATGATAATGATGATGTTCATGAAGACACTCAACCAAACAATGATAAAGAACCAGATAATGATGTTGAAATAGAACTAGTTGTTGATCTTGATAACCCACAACCTTAAAATAAAATATATGATAAAAGAGACTTTGTGGCTAGGAAACATGGAAGGGAAAGAGAACCATGGGTTCAAAAACCCATGCTCTTTCCACCCAAATCAACTAAGAAGAAAGATGATGAAGAATATGAATGCTTTGCTGAAATGATTAGGCCAGTATTTTTGTGTACTCGCTTGACTGATATCTTAAAGATGCCCCCTTATGCAAAATATATGAAAGACATCATCACTAATAAAAGGAAAATACCTGAAGCTGAAATCTCCATCATGCTTGCTAATTATTCTTTTAAGGATGGAGTACCTCTAAAAGTTGGAGATCCGGGGATACCAACTATACCTTGCTCCATCAAAAGAAACTATGTGAAAACTGCTTTATGTGATTTACGAGCTGGTGTTAGTGTTATGTATTTCTCCTTATATAAAAGACTTGACTTGAATAAACTCACACCTACTGAAATATCTTTGCAAATGGCTGATAAATCAACCGATATACCTATCGGTATTTGTGAGGATGTGCCCGTTGTTGTTGCAAATGTTACCATCTTAACTGACTTTGTTATACTTGAGATGCCCGAGGACGACAACATTCGAGTATCCTTGGTAGACCCTTTTTGAATACTGCAGGTGCTATTATTGATTATAATAAAAGCAAGGTCACTTTTCATATTAATGCTAATGAGCATACGGTGCACTTTCTAAAGAAACAATTCCAAGTGAATGGTATTAATGTTATTGAAAAATCTCCGACACTCACTATTGGAAGTTTTCAACTACCTCTACCTACTGCCAAAAGAAATGTGATATACTTATTGTGGGGGACATGCGTATACCCGTTGAGGTAACTTAGTGTTTTACGAAAGTTTTTCAGTTTCATACTAATCGAAGGTGGTTGTTACTAAGACTTGATCAACCTTATTAATGGATCATTTTTGAGAGGTATGAAGTTGATGAATTTAGTAGGCACTACCTTCTGCCCTTAGCTTTTATTTTCTGTTTTTCTTAGTTAAATAAAATAAAATACCATGTTTATCATGTTTTTTGGATTTTCCATGCAATAAAAAATGACCCAAAAATAAAAGTTCTTAGAATGTCCTGAAAATTTAATACAATGTTTTCTGAATATTCCTGAATTTTTAGTGCAAATAACATCAGAGGGGGGTGCACCAGGTGGGCACAACCCACCTGAGCGCGCCAGCAGCCCTAGGCGCGCCCTGGTGGGTTGTGGTCCCCACATGACCCCCCCCCCCACACACACACACTTATCTCTTTAGCCCATGTCATCACCTACCTCCTGAAAAAATTCACATTGCTCTCTCTCTCTCTCTCTCTCTCTCTCGTGTTCTTACTCTCAAACCCGCGGATTTCGATCTCTTTGCTCGAAGCTCCGTTTCCAAAACTGTTTTGAGGGATTGCTACTTGGTATGTGACTCCTCCATTGGTCCAAATAGTTTTTGCTTTAGTGGATTATATTTTGAATAATTAGCTACTCTTGGTGCTGCTATAGATGAGCTTGCATGTTGAATTCTTGGGTTTCTAAGTAGTTTGAATGCTCAATATAGCCTCTATGCATGCTTATGAGTAGTTGCTATCAATCTTGTGAAGTTTTGTTGATAAAAATTTTGCGGACGAAAAAATTCAGAATTTAGTTCATAGGAATAAGATGAGTTTCTTTAGGAGTTCTTCGAGGAGGAGGTATTCGGAGGCATCATCTAGTACTGGCTCGGTGCGTCGGTTTTATGCTGAACCAAGCACAAGTTCGATACGGGAATGTAACACCCTCGATGCGTCTATATCTCCCACGTGTCGAAGCACGACTTAGAGGCATAACCGCATTGAAAGCAACGCCGCAAGTGAGGTAATCTTCACACAACCCATGTAATACATAAGGGAAAGAGATACATAGTTGGCTTACAATCGCCACTTCACACAATACATGAATAAAGCATTACAACATCCAGATACAATCAAGGTCCGACTACGGAACCAAAATAAAAGAAGACTACCTCAAAAGCTACACAGATCCCCGATCGACCCCAATTGGGCTCCACTACTGATCAACTAGAATGGAACAACACAAAGGACAAGATCTTCATCGAGCTCCTCCTTGAGCTTGGTTGCATCACTTGCACGGACTCATCGGCACCTGCAAGCTGGTTTTGGAAGTATTTGTGAGTCACGGGGACTCAGCAATCTCACCCTCGCGATCAAGACTATTTAAGCTTATAGGAAGGGTAAAAGGTATGAGGTGGAGCTACAGCAAGCGACTAGAATATATGGTGGCTAACATACGCAAATGAGAGCGAGAAGAGAAGGCAAAGCACGATCGTGAAACTATGATCAAGAAGTGATCCTAGAACAACCTACATCAAGCATAACTCCAACACCGTGTTCACTTCCCGGACCCCGCCGAGAAGAGACCATCACGGTTACACACGCGGTTGATGTATTTTAATTAAGGTCAACTTCAGGTTTTCTACAACCGAACATTACCAAATTCCCATCTGCCCATAACCGTGGGCACGACTTTCGAAAGTTCAAGACCCTGCATGGGTGTCCCAACTTAGCCCATCACAAGCTCTCACGGTCAATGAAGGATATTCCTTCTAGCGGGAAGACCCGATCAGACTCGGAATCCTGGTTACAAGACATTTCGACAATGGTAAAACAAGACCGGCAAAGCCACCCGAATGTGCCGACAAATCCTGATAGGAGCTGCACATATCTCGTTCTTAGGGCACATCGGATTGTCCAAACTTCCGGTAGGCCAGCCCAGAGTTGCCCCTGGTGGCCACCGGCGGCTGACAAGGTGGACCAACACTCAAAGGAGCACTGGCCCGGGGGGTCAAAATAATGATGACCCTCGAGAGCGTGACTCCCAAGGGAAAAGAAAAGGCTAGGTGGTGAATGGTAAAACCAAGGTTGGGCCTTGCTGGAGGAGTTTTATTCAAAGCGAACTGTCAAGGGGTTCCCATTATACCCAACCGCGTAAGAAACGCAAAATCCGGGAACATAACACCGATATGACGGAAACTAGGGCGTCAAGAGTGGAACAAAACACCAGGCATAAGGCTGAGCCTTCCACCCTTTACCAAGTATATAGATGCATTAATTAAATAAGAGTTATTGTGATATCCCAACAAGTAACCATGTTCCAACAAGGAACAACATCTCCATGTTCCAACAAGGAACAAACTTCAATCTTCACCTGCAACTAACAACGCTATAAGAGGGGCTGAGCAAAGCGGTAACATAGCCAAACAACGGTTTGCTAGGACAAGGTGGGTTAGAGGCTTGGTTCAACAATATAGGAGGCATGATAAGCAAGTGGTAGGTATCGCAGCATAGGCATAGCAAAAGAGCGAGCAACTAGCAAGCAAAGATAGAAGTGATTTCGAGGGTATGGTCATTTTGCCTGAGATCCCGCAAGGAAGAGGAACGAGTCCATGAAGAAGACAAACGGACGTAGTCGAACGGATCCACACACACACGACGTTATCGGAACCAACCCGAAGAAGCAACACCGGAAAGAAGGCAAACAACATAGTAAACAACCAACACATAATCATGTCATGATGCACAATCAAGTATGATGCATGTCCGGTTTAAAGAGGCATGGCATGGCAAGGTGCACAAGCAATTCTACAAATTAAATGGAGATCTTATTATTTAGTTCGATCTCGTTTATGTACCCAACAATATTAAATGTTGTTAAACATGGCAAGAGGGTGAAGCAAAGTAAAACTACCTATCTAGTCAAGTTTAAATGAGGCCGGAACAACAAACAACAAGTCCGGAAACTCCTCATGTGCAATTTAAGGATTTGGTACTGTTCTGCCCTAAACCATATTTTAAAGTTGTTAAACATGCAAAGTGATGCCACCAAGTTAAACTATGCATTTTTCTACCACATTTACATATAAAGTTTGTTACAAACCGAGTTACGGTTAAAAAGTTATGAGTTAAAGCATTTTAGCATGGCATAGGAGCAAATTATATGCAAACAACATTTTAAACATTTTAAACATGGATGAAAATGACATATTATGAAACTAGATGAAAAACTAAACATATTTCATATATAATTCATTTTAATCCGATGCACGAATTGTGAGTTATTATATGCATGTTGTCTAGGAGGTTTCCTGCAAAACTGCTGTCTCTGGAATAAAGGCAAAATCGCAGACCTGGAAAAAAACAGGAACTAGGCCGAATCTGGCCGGCCCAACAAGAGAAAAAAAACAAGAGGAGGGGGCGCTTTGGGGCTGCTCACCCTGGGCCTGGCCCAGTCGGTGGGAGGAGGAAGGCCTAGCGCTGGCTTGCGGCTGGGCTGGATCGGTTGAGATCGAGGTCGCTCGTCCTCTGCTCGATGGGAGCAGAGCAGTGGCGACAACAGGGGCACAGGAAGGCGGAGGTCACCGTCGTTGGTGGACTCCGATGGGGTGGCGCGGTGACTTGGAGCCAGGGACGGGTCCGGGGTGCAGGGAGGAGCCGGATCTGGCCGAGAGTGACGAATGGAACAGGGTAGGTCGATACGTGCGGGCGAGCGAGAAGCAGAGGAGGTTCGAGCATCCTCATGACGCAAAGGATGGCGGCGCTGTTCATCGATGAAGAAGACAGATGGCGCGACGGAGCATGCGGTTGGAGTCACGACGAGGTCGGGGAAGCACTGAACTTGCCGGATCTTGCGGCGGCAGGGGGCGAAGGCAGCCCAAGGCGCAGGTGCTCGCTGCTGAAGGCGTGGGACTTGCAGAGCTTGGACGCGGGGCTCCGGTGACAGGGGAAAGGCGAGGGAGGCCGGAGGCTGGCCGGGGATGGGTGGATCCGGTGCGAGGGGGGACTTGGCGAGGCTCGACGACATGGAACGGTGGCCATGGCGCCATGCCAACCGGGGCGAGCTCCTCCTTGCTCCTGTACCTGGCGAGAGAGAAAGAGAGAGAAATTGAGAGCACGAGAGAACCAGAAGGGGAGAATGAAGGGAGAGAGAGGGGGGGTCGCGAGGGAGGAGGTCGGCCTCGGGTGCTGCTGCTGTGGCGAGGGAGGAGCACGGCGCATCGGCTGCGGTGGTTGGTTGGGAACGGATAACAAGGTGAAGGTGGCGGCGGGATTTGGTGGGATCTGGATTGGGAGGAGTTGGTGAAACGAGAGGGGAGCGAGGGGTGCAGTGGTTGGTTTGGTGCGGATCCCGATGAGAGAAGTGGGTGGCGGCGCAGCAACGGGACATGAGGAGGATTTCTAGGGTTTTCCAAAATAGGTATGGGATGGACTATATATAGCAGGGGATTTTCAGATAGGGGCTAATCCGTCCCTCCGATCGTAATCGGACGGTCGGGAAAAAATAGGCTAGGGAGCCCAAATAAGAAAACGGAGACGTTTTGTAGATGTTTGGGGCTGATCTGGACACAAAGGTAGCGACAGTCCGGGTCGGGTCCGGGACAGCTTTCGGGCGCGCGCGCGAGGAGGGCCGCGGGCTGACGAGAGAGGTTAGGTTGGACCTGGCGGTAGGTAGTGGACTGTGCGGAAGGCCTCAGGCTGAGAAAAGAGAAGAGAGAAAGGCCCGGCGACTGTTTCCGGAGACCGAAAACGTCCGACGTTTGACCGACTATACTGTCGCTATAGTTTAACGGTTGGGCTATCAAACGAACTCCGAATGCGATGAAACTTGACAGGCGGTCTATCTACACTAAAATAATACCGCACGCCAACTTTCCACCCATTCCGAGAACATTTTCCGACCACTTATAAAAATAATATTTTGGACATGCCGCGGGCGCGTGCAAGTGTGTCTGGGCTCAGAACGGACAACGAAGAGAACGAGGAGGCCGGGACGCATGCAAGTTTCGAAAACATGATGATGCAATGCACATGATGACATGACAAGATGCGACACGCAAGCAAATGACATGGCAACGACAGCGAATAATTGGAAGACACCTGGCACATCGGTCTCGGGGCGTTACAGGGAAGCAACTACCAAATCCTGCCTATGGCCATGCAACAATTTTATGGTGAGGGCACGTATTAAAGAAGAATTTGAGCAATATGTTCACAACGCCGAGCTCGGCCCCTACATGGAAGATAAGTGCAACCAACACCTGAACCTCACAGAATCATTTACTGAAGAATTTAAATTTCATCATCGTGAGTCTAGAGTGTCATTTAAACTGTATGACAATCCATTTACCGTACCTTCAAAGATATTTGCTAACTACTGCAAAATTCCATTTTGGGGTTCTCTGGACGAACCTCCAAGATCTGAGTAGACATTCTTGACTAGCCTTTGCTATGGTGAAACTAGAGGAGTGACACAAGGCAGAATAAAGAGCATTCATTTCCCATCGATTCAATACTTTGCACTCTTTAATGGCAACTGCATCGTAGGCAAGTTCTACCTCTTGAGCACTGCGTTGGTTTTCCCTGAAGAGGAAGGGATGATGCACCAAAGTAGCGTAAGTATTTCCCTCAGTTTTTGAGAACCAAGGTATCAATCCAGTAGGAGGCTACGCGCGAGTCCCTCGTACCTGCACAAAACAAATAAATCCTCGCAACCAATGCGTTAAGGGGTTGTCTATCCCTACACGTCCACTTACGGGAGTGAGATCTGATAGATATGATAAGATAATATTTTTGGTATTTTTATGATAAAGATGCAAAGTAAAATAAAATCAAAGTAAAAGGAAATAACTAAGTATTGGTAGATTAATATGATGAAGATAAACCCGGGGGCCATAGGTTTCACTAGTGGCTTCTCTCGAGAGCATAAGTATTCTACGGTGGGTGAACAAATTACTATTGAGCAATTGACAAAATTGAGCATAGTTATGAGAATATCTAGGTATGATCATGTATATAGGCATCACGTCCGAGACAAGTAGACCGACTCCTGCCTGCATCTACTACTCTTACTCCACTCATCGACCACTATCCAGCATGCATCTAGAGTTTTAAGTTAATGAAAACAGAGTAACGCCTTAAGCAATATGACATGATGTAGAGGGATAAACTCATGCAATATGATGAAAACCCCATCTTGTTATCGTTCATGGCAACAATACAATGCGTGCCTTGCTGCCCCTACTGTCAGTGGGAAAGGACACCGCAAGATTGAACCCAAAGCTAAGCACTTCTCCCATTGCAAGAAAGATCAATCTAGTAGGCCAAACCAAACTGATAATTCGAAGAGACTTGCAAAGATAACCAATCATACATAAAAGAATTCAGAGAAGATTCAAATATTATTCATAGATAGACTTGATCATAAACCCACAATTCATCGGTCTCAACAAACACACCGCAAAAAGAAGATTACATCGAATAGATTTCCACAAGAGAGGGGGAGAACATTGTATTGAGATCCAAAAAGAGAGAAGAAGCCATCTAGCTACTAACTATGGACCCGTAGGTCTGAGGTAAACTACTCACACTTCATCGGAGGGGCTATGGTGTTGATGTAGAAGCCCTCCATGATGGATACCCCCTCCGGCGGAGCTCCGGAACAGGCCCCAAGATGGGATCTCGTGGATACAGAAAGTTGCGGCGGTGGAATTAGGGTTTTGGCTCCGTATATGATCGTTTGGGGGTACGTGGATATATATAGGAGGAAGGAGTACGTCGGTGGAGCAACAGGAGGCCCACAAGGGTGGAGGGCGCGCCTAGGGGGTAGGCGCGCCCCCCTACCTCGTGGCCTCCTCTTTTGTGTCTTGACGTAGGGTCCAAGTCTCCTGGGTCTTGTTCGTTGAGAAAATCACGTTTCCGAAGGTTTCATTCCGTTTGGACTCCGTTTGATATTCCTTTTTTTCGAAACCCTAAAATAGGCAAAAAAACAACAATTCTGGGCTGGGCCTCCGGTTAATAGGTTAGTCCCAAAAATAATATAAAAGTGGATAATAATGTCCAAAACAGTAGATAATATAGCATGGAGCAATCAAAAATTATAGATACGTTGGAGACGTATCAGCAAGCAGGATTGCAACACACTTTGTGCTCCTGACTTGAGCCTTTTATACACTGCTCTCATCGGTAATAAATATTATAACCTTGGAGCGATTGTTGCACGCAGACTGCAACACAACGCTGGTAGTGGATATTTTTATGGTGGGATATATTCTTCATGTTTAGCAAGGGAACTGGGAGTATCACCTTGGCCTAATGACCCTATATTACCCACTCAGTACTTAGACTTTGAGGCCATGAAGCGCCATAAATTCCTTAAGGGCGAGACCACTGATTATATTTATAACCTACTGTTTAATAAAGCTTCTGTGGTGCACACCTTTTTGCCTGCTCCTGCTCTCTTTGATTATCATAGCAAAGGAAGGTATTATGTTCTTGAGAGCAAGGCCTGCGCACACAACACATAGGTTGTGGCTGCTCGGTGAGCTGAGGAGGCTGCACCAAGAGCCTCCATGAGCTATCACTCCGATTACTACGCATGCTACAGACGATGATTACCAAGCTAGGCCAAAATCCTAAGTTTGGGGGAGTACGTATTTCCACCAACATTACATTCATGTTGACACATTTCATTCCAGTTGTCAGTGTTCACACTTTTTCATTGTGTTATCCTTGCTAGATTTATTTTCTCGCTTTCTTCTTCTGTGTTTGAAAAACTTCGAGAAAACCCAAAAATATTTCCTGCTTCTTTTCGATTTTTCTTTCTAGTTTAATTAGTTGTAGTATCAAAAGAAAACCCAAAAATATTTCTCGATTCTTCTTCTTGCTAGTTGGGAGCTTTCCCGTGTAAATAGTTTTCTCGTTGTTTTCCTTCTTTAATTTGCTTTCTTCTAGAAAAACTAAAAACTCCAAAAATATTTCAATGTGTTTCTCTGATTATTGAGTCATACCAAGGAGAAGACCACAATGAAATGTTGAGTGGCTCTCATATGCATTATTATTGATCTAACAAAGAGCCCAAATTACCTTGTCTTCTCCTTTTGAATAAAATGTTTGCAGATTCTAGCTTAGTCCACGACACTCTTGCACTATTATTATTTTTAAATCGTTCGGTCGTGCAAGTGAAAGGCAATAATGGCGATATTTGGTAAACTGGTTGTGGCAGAGAGAAACTGGTATGAACTCAACTTGTTATGTTTTTGTAAATATGTTTAACCTAGTATCCATGATTCGGCATATTATGATCAAACATGTTTGCAATGACAACTAGAGATTATAGTTTCTCGTGCCATGCTTAAGTAGCTACGAGTGGATAATGATTTATCTTGGACGTCAATATTGCGTTAAAATGATTGTGATGTAGTATGATGATATGGTATCCTCCTCTGAATGTTTCGAGTGGCTTGACTTAGCACATGTTCATACATGTAGTTGAATCAAAACCAACATCGCCTCTATGATATTTATGTTCATGGTGTTCATATCCTACTCATGCTAGTATCCAATGTTCATTATGCATAATGCATGTTCATGACTGTTTTTGCTCTCTAGCTGATCGCTTCCCAACCTATTTGCTAGCCTTCACATTGTACTAAGCGGAATTACTGCTTGTGCATCAAAATCCTAAAACCCAAGAGTCCACCATATATACCTATACGCGGTATTACCCTACCGCTCTAAGTAAATTTTCATGTGCCACATCTAAAACCTTCAAATAAATATCTGTTTTTTCTGTGCTTGGATTGTTCATAGAGCGGCAGGAGGTAGTCGGTATCTTCCATGCTAAGCGGGTTCTTCTCATGATGAGTGTTTATTCACTCGTCCTTGCATGAGAGGGGCAGTAATAGGGATTCCTAGTCCCGAAATCAAATTGCAAATAATTAAACAAAACTCCCCCAGGACTGATGTTGGTATGGATGGTACCCGAGGATTCGGCTAGCCGTGGAGTGTGAGTGTTGGTGGAGGGGGGGTAAACCTTTACTTTTATCGCTTGACAACCGTCACTAATGTGTTTAGCATGGAAGATATCGATAACTAATGGTCACAAAGTAAACAGGAAGGGTGCATTTCTCAAAATTTCATTTGCCTCTGTTTTAAAAACTAAGCTCTGGCACCGCTGCAAATTCCTGCTTCCCTCTGCGAAGGGGCTATCTATTTAATTTTATGTTGAGTCATTACCTTCTCAAATAAGCGCTAGATTCTGAGAGCACTGTTGTCATCTTCATGCATTGTGTATAGTTAATGTTGGATGCATCATGACTGGATCTTGTCTACCATGAATTACAATGTTTGCTCACTGGTTGAACCTTGGAGGTGCTCTGCATTTATGTTTTGCGGTCCCAAAACGGACTAGCGAGATACCACTATTGTCATATTATATCATGATTGTTTTGACAATGTGTTGTCATTTGAGATATTTTATTATTGCTTGCTAGTTGATTATGTCATTGATATGAGTTAATATAATTTTTAAGAGTTATTATTGACATGGTTAGTTATAATCTTCGCTGAAAACATGGGCGCTACTTAAGCTTATTTATGTAAACAAGAGCAAAAGAGTTCGTAAAAGTTTTTCTTTTCCACTTTCAGTTTATCAACTGAATTGCTTGAGGACAAGCAAATGTTTAAGCTTGGAGGAGTTGATACGTCTCCGTCGTATCTACTTTTTCTAATGCTTTTCCTCTTGTTTTGGACTCTAGTTTGCATGATTTGAATGAAACTAACCTGGACTGACATTGTTTTCAGTACAACTATCATGGTGTTGTTTTTGTGTAGAAATAAAAGTTCTCGGATTGGAACGAAACTTTTTGGAGAATTTTTATACAATAAAAGAAAAATATTGGAGCCAAGAACCACCGAAGGGGGCCCCTGGGTGAGCACAACCCACCAGGGCGCCCCCCCCCCCCTCAGGCGCGTCCAGGTGGGTTCTGCCCACTTGGTGGCCCCGTAGACCCTGAGTCCAACTCCATAAATACCTATTTTTCCAGAAAAAATCAGGGAGGAAGAATTATCTCGTTTCGCGATACGGAGCCACCGCCACCTCCTATTCTTCATCAGGAGCCAGATCTAGAGTCCGTTTTGGGCTCCGGAGAGGGGGATCTTCCATCTTCATCATCACCAACCCTCCTTCATCGCCAATTCCATGATGCTCCCCATCGGGAGTGAGTAATTCCTTCGTAGGCTCGCTGGTCGGTGAGGAGTTGGATGAGATTCATCATGTAATCGAGTTAGTTTTGTTAGGACTTGTTCCCTGGTATCCACTATGTTTTGAGATTGATGTTGATATGACTTTTCCATGCTTAATGCTTGTCACTTTGGACCCGGATGCCATGATTTCAGATCTGAACCGTTTATTTTATACCATTATATCTATGTTCTAGATCCGATTTTGCAAGTTATATTCACTTGTTACGTGTTATGATCCGTAAACCCCGAAGTGGCAGTATTCGGGATACTTTCCGATGATGACCGTAGTTCGAGGAGTTCATGTATTCATGATGTGTTAATGTTTTGTTCCGATTCTCTATTAAAAAGATGTATTTATATCCCTTAGTTTTCATATGGACCCCGCTGACATGGGAGGGTAGGACAAAATATGTCATGCAAGTTCTTTCCATAAGCATGTATGACATTTAAGGAATACATGTCTACATTATATTTATGAACTGGAGCTAGTTTTCTATCGCCTTAGGTTATGACTGTAATATGATGAATATCATCCAACGAATCCATCGATCCAATACCTACGAATTTCTCTTATATTGTTCTTGCTAAGTTACTACTGCTATTGTTACTGTTACACTTGCTATAAATCATTGCTATCACTGTTACCGTTACTATTGTTGTTGCTACTACTATCAAAATCATCATATTACTTTGCTACTAATCACTTTGCCGCAGATAATTAATCTTCAGGTGTGGTTGAATTAACAACTCAGTTGCTAATACTTGCAAATATTCTTTGGCTCATCTTCTGTCGAATCAATAAATTTGGGTTGAATAATCTACCCTCAAAAACTGCTGTGATCCCCTATACTTGTGGGTTATCAGGGCTACTAATGGCGTCCTACACCAGAGGTATCGTGAGCCACCAGAAGTCGGCCCGAGTAGACTTGGCATGGACCCGTGCAGCTACCTAGCCCCGGTCGTCCGACCTGAGGCCTTCAATGTAAAGATGCCTCCTTACTTGTTGTACAATATGTATACCTTACTTGGGTTTCAAGCTATGTAAACTGACTTGGACTCTTGTAACCCTACCCCCGCCAACTTACAAGGGAAGGTAGGGGCCACCCAAGTTAGCACCTCATAACCATAGGGTCCTAGAGTTCCGACCTTTCATTCAAGAAAATTCCAATATTAATAAAGATCAAACATGCAACATGTAGGGCACATTACCTGAACATGGAAAATCATCTGTTTCCTGTGCACCCAATTTGATTCTCCATGCGTGTTTGACGCGCTCTCTTTCTCATGCACCCAATATGATCCTCCATGCATGTTTGACATGCTCTCTTTCTCGTCCGGCCTACTCACCTGGTCGGGATACCCTATCAAAGGATTTGTTGGAATCTCCTCTCGGAAGGTGGTACCATGGTTTGCCGATTATGCTGACTTTGTCTACCTTCAAACAAGAATTATAATCAGAGGAAGAAATTCTTTAGGGATTTTTGGAAAGATCAATTCCTCTAAAAGCATGGGTCGGACGGCATGATTAGACGATGTGTCCCTTAATATGTGAAAGATGCCATCTTACAAGCTCGCCGGAGAATTCCTTGCGCATGGCGTCAAACACTTCAATCCGGTTTCTACTGGCCTGCATCTTTTTAAAGTGTATGCTTGCCGTAGTAGTCCTTATGTAGGGCATCAAACAGGTGACCGCACCACCATAATAGAAGTACTTAAATCAGGTTTCTGTTGGCCACACTTAACTACGATTTTGGTTTTAGGCAAAATTACGATTTTAGTGTTAATAAAAATAGGATTAGCAAGATCTAGTCAAGTTTATCACAGGACATTAGTATATCAATAATATCATGTTTGTCAATGGATCACCGAAGTCCATAGTGGAGGCCCGAATTCGTCAAATTGGTCACATCCATGGAACGGAGCCAATATTACTGTATATAAGTTGCAGTTTCTTGCATCTCAAAAAAAGATGTAGTTCCATGTGGATGTATTGTACGACATGTTTGCATACATGATATAGTACAACAAATTTCAACACGGTACCATAACTGGCACTGAACTAATAAGAAAGCTTTGGACAACTGCAGAGTTCCACAAGTTGAAAAGCAAAATACCAGATGACAGTATCGCAGCATATACAAATGAAACATCCTATAAATTTATGCTACGACAAAAATCTGGATTAACAATGGAAACTACTTTCCTGTTTAGATTTTATGCACCTGATGCAGTTACTTGTTAATGTTACAAATGACCAACTCACATCCATGTTTTGAGACCCCTCCCCACCTACCAAAATGTACCAAGAATCGCAACAAACGCCATACCAAACTGAACAGAAATCAGAACCAGGAAGTTACAAACGATGATCGAAGTTAATGATGGCATTGCTTGCTCGCACACCCACAGATTAACAAGGAAAATGGCAGCCAAACATCAACAGTTCAGCTCCAAAATTCGAGCACAGCAATTGAATAAACTGGCATCCCCCCTAAAGCAACAATCAGAACACAATGAGAAAAAGGTAGAGCACAGAAGTTTCCCCACTTCAGCTTTGAGACTGTTGAGGTTGTTGCCTTGTCAATATGCAGGAGGCCCTCACATCAACTTCCACATTCTTCCTGGCAAGCAAAAATGTTTGCACAACTGGACAACTGATAATATCAAATCAGACCTGCACAGTAAAACTCATAAGTAGTCTTTGGTGTTACTGAAACTGCTCAGAGCCTGCAATGACCTCCGCAGGCTAGCCAAAACCTTTACACTTCTTCAACTTCCCAACCAATTTCATCCATATCCAACCAATTAGGAGTGTGAGGCCTGTTAATGCGAAAGACAGTTCTGGAACAGTTCAGCAAAGGAAGTAGCTGTAAACATATCATGATTTGTTTTATTTTCTCATCAAATCATTATTCTATCATATCAACAGAGCCAAATTACCAGGTCACATACATGTTAAAAATAGATGAAAACTAAAAATAAACTTGTGGTACATCAGAACATACTCCGCATCACAATATAAGTAGGTTAGGACAGGACACTTTGACTTCATGAAAAATCTACTAATTTCAGTTTGATACGACGGTAATTCTTTCTATATTGATGGTCAAACCTAAAAAGTTTTGACTGGCACAAATTCTAGAACTACAACTAATATGAATGGCCAGAGTAATTGTTTGATTGGACGAAACTCACCAATCGTACTGGCTACTATAGATTATACAAGCTTTAACTTGATAAACATCGAAGGCAGCAAAGACGCAGGAAGCAAAGATGCTCTGAAAAAACCATTACATCTGCACCGATGACCAGCTTATACGAGAGATAAAATGGAACCATGTGTTGGCTCAAGGGGGTGGAGGGTTATGAAATATGAGGACATGCCGCTGGCACCAGATTCAAAATTCTCTGTATGACGGGGAAAAATTGCAGTATACTTGACAGCAGTTTTTGCGTAAACCACTCAAACACAATTCAGTTTTTACTGCTGATCAACCCACACTGGTGATATTAAATTTCAGATACGGAACTTAAGAAATTGCCAAGATTTATCTCTTGGACAGTAGAGATGGACAACACTAAACATTTTGAATAATAAAAACAGATTATTTCCTTGATAGGTTGGGAATTGAAAACATGTTTTCTTTTAGGAACTGGAAAATGGAGATGTGTGTCACTATGAAAGGCAGGTCTAAGAGGGAATAATGCAATCACCTATTCTTGGAAGTAGTCTGGTAAAATAACGATTGAAGTGCAAATATTAAGATGGTCCAAATTTTCTAAACCCATGGAATCAAAATTCTGAGATCTTAACAATGCTCTGTGGTTTCCATAATTCACTAGCCATCTGTATCAAATCTGTAAGTTCATTCAGAAAGCACTAGTAGCACTCACATGATTCAAAATGGAGCTTCAAGTGACTCGTCCCACACATCACCACTTCCATTTGAAGCATCTTCACCATCCTCTTCCATCGACAGCCTGATGTATTCCCTATGGGCGAACCGATCCCACTCAGTTAGAGTTGGATTTTCACGCTCCTGCAATTAAAAACCATACAACCTTTTAACTAAATAAATGCAGTGGATTCAAACACTTCATTGCAAAACAGTGATTACCTGGCGAATGAGGAATGGATCACGAGTTTCAAACGCCATAAATTTGTTGAGATTAAATAAGATATTGAATATATTTCCCGAGAGTTTACACTTTTTCAAGTCCCTCAATGTAAAATATGTCTCATTCTGCACAAAGGAAAAGCTTTATGAAATGCAGTTAAGGGCATGACTGAATGCATGAATTTTGTAGAGAACAATGCAATTCCTCCTCATTGCCTTTGGATTCCACTGTTCCAAACAGGGGGTAAATGAATCACAGTTATATCCAGGATGATGATACCTCTGGTCCAATCATATCAATCATTTGGCATAGTATGTCCTCAAAAAGCACAGGTTCCTGTGCCATGCACTCCATACGATGCAACTGCTCCTCATAGAAAAACTGCATTTCATTGGTAGTTAAAATACCATTGCCATCAAGATCAATGCACTTAAACCTGTAGAGAGTGTGAGGCGTTTCAATAGATGAAGGAACATATTTTACCACAAACTGTATATAATATGAGTTGCAGATATGATATAACATATAGGTGTCCCATACACATAACTTCATGTTGGAAATTTGTAGCAAAATTGTGTAGAAAAATCACATACTAAAAAAACATTCCCATTAAAACCCAATTGTTGGGGCTTTGTTCACTCGTTTGCCGTCAATGCCTCGAGACCAAATAGCACAGCATGGGGACTAGACATTTAAGCATACATTCGAAGGATGGAATTGCTCTCAAGCAACCCTCAGATAATAAAACAGTTACAGGTAAAACAGAAGACATATCAAACCAGGAGAACACAATTACCAGTACTCAAGGCTAGGCTCAGATGATTTATCTTCCTCTGACAAGATGAAGTAAACAAAATCCTCATAACCCATCTTTCCTTCGGTCATGCTTGTGAATTTCCTTGGGACCTTAGTTGGAAAAAAAAATGGAAGTGCACAGTAAGCAACATTAATGCAATCTAACATCTCAGCTCTCAATATAAACTAGTAATAGAACTAGTAATGGACTAACCTGTGAAAAGACTCTATCGACTATTCTATAGGTCAACGAATGATTTCCATATCTGATAAGGTTCTCTTTGTCAATCAAGAAATCATGATCTGTGTCCAGCTCCCAAAATTTGCAGTAGATTACATAAAAATGCTCGTATGAGAAATATCTGCATCAGATACGACAAAGTCAGAAAATTATACGAAAACCATGTAAAATATGCTTTATTTGCAGCATATAGTAGGATCAACTGAAGCCATGAAATTCCTGTTGGCCATCACAACCACATAAGGAAGGAGCTCTTGAAAGAACAGAATTCATAAGGAGCTAAAGCATCATGTAATGGAAACCATATTCTACTGAGAGATCTTGGGAAATATACATGCGCACGCGGCATTTAAGGAATTTGTACAGTTCCATCCATGAATTACCTCAGTATTTTGTTGATATCCTCTTCCTCATCAAGTTGCTGCATTGCAGCTACTAAATTCCCACGTTTTAGCTCTCTAAGGGTAAGATGACCATTTCCAGATCTATTTATGGAGTAGAAGATTCTGTATATTACAGTCTCAGCTGAAAAACACATTAAAACATAATAAGCAGATGAATGAGATGCAGCAAATCACCAGCATTAGTTCGGAATATCCATTCATCACAAAATCAAAAAGTATGTTATTACTGGAGAAAAAAGATATGCTCTACAAACAACAGCTTGTCCTTGCATACAACATTCATGACTAAAAAACTATCATTTTCCTATGTTACTGAACACGAGAAAATAACAGATTATTTTTAAGGAAGAAATATGAGTTCTTAAGATAGACAGAAAGACAGCCCATATTTTAGATGTTAATACGAAGAGTTCCGTACCAACAGGTCTACTGTAGAACAGACTAAAATACTTCAACATTTATAGCAGAGGATGATGAGCCACTTACGAGTTCTTAAGATAGACAGAAAGACCATGTTTTAGATGTTGATACGGAGAGTTCCAAATGCCGACAGGTTTATTGTAGAACACACTAGAATTCCTATAATCATACCTTCAGATAGCAAACCATTCAGGTTTAACTTTCTAATACCAAAGTGCAGGGGTGTCAATCTACGATCGGTTCCAGGATTTCCTTACTACCATCTCAGGCTCAACTCAATTCTCGTCAGCTCTACGCAAACATTACTATGAAGAAAACGATGCCTTATTTTATTTCAGTGTTAGACCCGCTAAAAAATTATATTCCATCTCTTTGGCATATGCGGCTAAAAAGGGTATCTGTCTCAAAAGATGCGGAGGACATAACTACATTAAAAAAACATAACAAGAATTCACAAATGAGATCACTTTGCCAGGGATCATTTCTTTTTCATCATATAAGATACTATCATCATTGGCTTTTGAAAGAACAGATGACTCAAAATGCACGTCTAATGCACAAATATACAAAGAATACTGGTGATAGAGCCAACTACTAGGCAACTTGAACAACACATAACAGCGATTACCGTATCTGTCCTGAAACTCGGGAGTGCCTTGTAAAAACTCTAAACCTGGGTGAGTTGCCAGGAGTTCTTTTAGAACAGGCTTAAAATCCTCCTGCGCAAATTATGGAGAATTAGTATTCCCTTCAAGAAAACAAACAGTAATATAGAATAATCATCTTGTCCAGTTGGAGTCATATATACATGCCTACCAAGACCAAAAAGAGGAAAGAAATGCTGACCTGAGTGAGATAACTGTAACCTGGCTTTCTTAGTATTTCAAATATCTGGGTAGCCATGTCCATTGTGATCTTATTGTCATTAAACCAGTAATCGATAAACGCATCCCTGAGTTCAAAAAAGAGAGTAACATGTCAAAACCGAAATATAAAATATCTGTGTTAAGAACTGGAATTGACATCAAAACTGTGCAGCCAAAAAGTAACTACCAACTGAGACATGGCATTCCTGAACAATTGTTAAATATACATGAGACCATGGAACACCACAGATGTGTTAGATTAAATGTTACTAATCATAAGGCAATGTGATAAATGAAACCTGACATCCTAGTCCAGAAAAGATAAGCTTCTGTAAGTTCAAATTTACAAACACAAGCAAGAAAACTATCCAGAAGCATGCACACTGGTTGAAGAAGAAAACAGTGCCAAACTATTATTATAGCAAGGATAACGCATTGGTGGATAACCGTATATGAAGCAGGGTTACAAAACCAAGATGAGCAGTTTCTGCTTACTTCTGGTCTGCCTAATTATAATGGGCAGGGTACTGTGCTTGTTCAACCTTGCACAGACAGTAGTGTGTATTATTATCTCTTTAAAAAAGCAGGAATAATAACTGGAGGGATTTACCCTCCCACCACCCAGGAAAAGTGGAAACCACCAGGAACACACAGATTTCCAACACTGGCTGTGCAATC
The DNA here is from genome assembly GCF_002162155.2 of Triticum dicoccoides. NCBI lineage: Eukaryota > Viridiplantae > Streptophyta > Magnoliopsida > Poales > Poaceae > Triticum > Triticum dicoccoides. The sequence continues at coordinate 280,156,370 of NC_041380.1, read as the reverse complement.
AAATGCTAATTTCTCTATGGAGACAGGTTAATGTTCCATAATGAACTCTGTGTTCTACTAAATTTTGGCTACAGTTAGGAGGTCCATGTGGTAGCTGCATGAAGCATTTCTCAGTGCCCTCCAAATATGATGGAACAACTAAGATTCACTATATCTAAATATACACCAACACTAGTGTAGCCATGTTGAGGTATTGAATAAACAGCACACCTTGTTACAGTTCCAGAGCAAGTGGCGTCAATCTTCTTGAAAAGAACACCAGAGAGGTACGATGGCAACTTGCATATGTCTTTTATAACTGGTCTGAATTCTGATATGTGCAAATAAGACATTGAAAGTTAAAAATGCATTTCAATGTGGACAAAACAAAAGAAATCCTCAAATAAGGTCACCTTGAATCTGGAGCCCTTCCCCGGCAAAAAAAAGGTGATCTAGTCTAGACAAACACTGCTCCCTCAAATCTTTTGGTGGAGGGCGCCCATGTTTGAAGTAAAACTGCAAACACGATGAATACAGAACTAAGTCTAACAAGGAAGATGCTTAAATAGCTATAGTAGGAACAAATATTACATGAATAATAACAAGCACAGATGCCATTCTCAAACAAAAAAACAGATGGGAAGCACCTGGGGTATAACTTCTCTCACAGGTTCACTGACTAATTTTAGAGGAGATCCCAAGGATGATGGTCCAGCACTAGATCCTCGTCTCATAACACGGGGAGAGCCAGCAGTGCTCCTGGGAGAAAGTGGGGGGGCACTACCAGCAGGGAACATCGACGGCAAAGAACTACTTGAAGCGGCATTTGTGCTAGCAGAGCTCCCAGCAACATTCAGTGTGGCACCGGCTTTTGCATCTTCAATCAAAGATTTCACCTAGTAGTGAAGAAACCAAATATTATAAGAAATGATACATCCAACAGAAGTATGTTATAGAAACAAATTTATTGCTTTTTTACGCAACAATGTACAATGCTTCTAATTTACAAAAACAGTAGCATCCCACTCCACAGAATCAATTATAGAAAGGCTTATATGACGAAGAAAGCAAAGTGCATAAAACATCAAGTTGTTACTTCAACGGATATTATCAAACAGAAGAGCAGTCAAACAGCACTATTAAAGTGCTTTATAATGATACATATATACAGAACATATATACAGAACCTGAGCAGTAAGCATAGATAAATAATGTTCACCAAATTACAATGTGTTAATAAATTTAACTAACAATGATTTGTATCTGTATGCATCACATAGAAGGTAAACTAAGTGGTAATTGAGTTAGAATTATAGGTGTGCCACCTTAAGAAATTTGAAATGTAATATAACAGAGTAACCAAAGCCAAGAAAAGAGCACACAATCAAATTAAAAGTTCTAGTGCCTCGGAAGCCTATTGTCACAATTCCAAGTACAGGTTGCACCACCTATCATTTTGAGAGTTCAGCCACTATCCTATATTGATTGGACTAGCCTCTGTTTAAAAAATTTAGAAAAATCCCGGACTAATCTGTTCAATATAATCTACTTAATATTAAAGTTGCTGATACAAGCACGCAACTTCTTTTTTTGAAATTTAGCAGGAGTGCTGCTAGTATTCCATTAAGAAGAAGGTGCCGATGGCAAGTACAAAATGGCCTAAGGACCCAAGAAACAACAAACTCAAGAGAAAAACAGTGTAGCTGCAAGATACACGGCTACAAGAAACTAGCGGACTGCAACTTTATTTAAGGCCCCACTAATGAAGTATAGAACAAACCTCAACATATGTTACATATTCCTAGAAGATTGAGTTATTTCAAGCATACACTCCCTCTGTAAAGAAATATAGAGCATTTAGATCACTACTTTAGTGATCTAAACGCTCTTATATTTCTTTATGGAGGGAGTACCATATATGCAGAGAGGTTAAACCTTGAAACATCTGCTATGTTACTATATATATTGAGCAATGCCAGAAATACAAGATGTAAGAAGCCAGCCTATATAGTAGATCTATATTGTCCTGACTCCGGTCAAATAATCACACGTGAAAAATCAAACATATCCCAATACATATATAGCACTACATAGTTATAACGGCGGCCTAGGGAGCAAAGAATCCAGTCAAATAATCACACATGGAAAATTAAACATATTCCAATACATGTATAGCACTACACGGTTATCACGACAGCTTAGGGAGCAAGGAACCCCGCGTCGGTGACACTAGACAATATCTTAGCTTAGCCTAATCATCGCATATAGAACATACTCCCTCCGTCCCAAAATTCTTGTCTTAGATTTATCTACATACGGATGTATCTAGTCATGGTTTAGTGTTAGATACATCCGTATCTAGACAAATCTAAGACAAGAATTTTGGGACGGAGGGAGTATATAACAAGGCAAAAATGGAGAATACATGTCCCACTAGCCACTTGGTCCAAAACATCACCTGAAGACAACAGAACATCAAAGCATCCACTCCCTACTCCCATGCTCAATTACCAACAGGCAGACACCTTCTCTAGCAGAAGCATTGGGCACCAAAGCAGCAAGGCAGAGGGCATCCAGCTAACAAGTGAGATGCACAACAAGCAGCAGAGAAAATCAGCAAGATGGAGCTAAGAAAGCCCAATGTGATAGGTGTGTTCGCAAAGCGATAGCGCTGAGCAGGGAGGTGACGATGCACGGTGGTTGCGAACTACAAAAGGCCGACAGCGAGGGTTAGTGGAGTCCCTCTGTCTCCTGGACTGCTGTCAGTCGAGGCAAGCAGTCATGTCATCTGCTGATCTATTTGATAACATCATGTCTCCCGCAGAAAAGGTAACATGCCATTGACTACTACGCTATGTCCACCCCATAAAACTACGTAACATTCAAGACAACGTTCAACATAACAAAGCAGACAAAACAACGAAATGTTAGCATCATTTGGGAGAGCAAGAAACACTAGTGGTAAAGCCTTGAGACCGTGATAACACTACAGGTAACACCATATATGATATTGTCAACATGACTTCTTTTTTCTCTAAGGTTCCATGCGTTTACTACGCAATATTGCAGACAAGTTTGGCCTGCAAAGTAGGTATCCCGTCAACAAAAGCTATATAGTCTATGTTGCATTTTATCTACTGTTCTGCACAGGTATGCATCAAATTAGCAGCCAAAAAGAGCTCAACAAAATATGCACACGGAGCAACAATTCAACATTCTCACATGAAGCCATTGACTATCACCTATCACGAGAGCAATACTCAAACAGATTGCAACCAGGAAATAGCAACTTCAAATTCCATGAGTGCACGTTTTACTATCAAGAACACTGATGCATACCTGTATCATTGCATATAAATCTCAAAAGTCCAAGTAAATGACAGAACAGCCCCTCCATCAAAAATTTACATAGTAATTGCTTGGCAAAAGGAATACCATCATCCAAACAAAACAATCTAAAGTAACCCAAAGAGACAAGAGCAGACAGTTCAAGCCAGATCTCTAGCACAGTGTACCACTGCGAAAATGTCCTCTGAAGAGTGAACTATCATTTTAAGTAAGCATGGGCTCAAAATATAACACAAATTGCTGTAGCATAAAGCAGATCTTTGATAGCACTAGATCTCGGTACAGCGTCGGAGTCCACATCTCCTGAAATCCATCATTCCTCTAATCACATGCAACATTGACTATCATACCAACATTTCTTTATCTTTAAGATAATGATAAAGCTGATGCATGCGGTGAGGGCTCATCTCAAAAACCGCAAGTAAGCACATCAGTTCAAGAAACCAACTTAGTACAGATGGTACATATTCATTCACGGCAACTGAGGAGCAGAAAGTAAGCACCCGAAGAAACAGGCCAAGTACATATTTCCGCAAAAATTACTACAATCACAATCTCCCGCAGGACCTTAGCCTTTGATGTACCAGACCCCGACGCTTTGTATCCTCGGCTTAAGCTAGCAATCCTGATACGAACATACCAATCTAAACTCGTAGAGAGGCACTGCAGCACAAGGCGCCACCAAGGCAGAGCATTCTAACAACATTTTTCCAAGAGTTCCAACAGGAGATCACGCTAGCCACGCAAAATCAACGGACGAACCGCGCCAGCACGCGAGGGCAAGAGGACGGGTGAGAGGTTACCAGCTTGGACGACTCAGGCAGCACGAGCCACTGCAAGTAGAGTGCCTCGGCTATGCTTGAGTTCTCCCGGAGCGCGCCCGGCGCGAGTTCTGGCAGCTGCAGCAGCTCCGGGTCAAGCGCCGACGCATCCCTCCTCGCCGCTTCCACCTCCATGCCGTCAAGACCCTGGTGCCCTTCTCATGCACCAAGCAAGGCCCCAAACCCTAGATCTGTCCCCCGCGAGCGCGTCCAGAAGCTGGAGGACGCGGTGGTGTAGCGTGAGGTGAGTGGCGAATCGGAACTCGGCGGGGTCGGCGGCGGACGACTAAGGAGGATCGGGGGTCGCCGGCGTCGAGATCTGAGGCGAGAGCCGGGGACCGGTGGAGGCGAAAC
>NC_041380.1:280142660-280151407 GCF_002162155.2 Triticum dicoccoides | reverse complement strand
CGCTCCGTGTGGCTAAATGGAGCTGATGTGGCTCAGAATGCAGCCAAACCCGTGCGTGGAAGCGGTTTTGTGTTTTTCGGTTCTATTTTCTTTCACGTAATGATAAGAGTCGATGCTCGCAAATGAAAGCGATATGAATATTATCAAGATCTATTTGAAATTTGTATGGTCATTTGGATGATATTTGGTTGAAAATATCTTCAAAATTATAAGAGGAGGTTAAGACGCTTCCGAAAGAAGTGAGATGTAGTCTGATTTAATTTGACCGACCATCTCGTAGAGACATCATCAGGGATAAGAGAGCGGGAAAAGTGTCGCCTTGCTCTACTTATTATGACACCTCCTTCTATATCTCCCGTCGGACCGTGCCGCACCTCCTCTCATTCTCCCGTGGGGCCTCAACGTGCCGCTTCGCTCGGCCATGCCGCCTCTCCACGCCAACGCGCATAGCCTTCTCATCGGCTTCCTCTGGCGGCCTATCCCGCGACGACGCCTATAGAGATGTGTGTTGTCACATAACAACTATCATATCATAGCCATGTCCAATCAAAACAATCGGCATGTGGGGAGAAGGATGGATGCCACGATTTGGATGGTCATCGACAACGGCACACGTGGTAAGCCTGGCGGCGAGGAGGGTAGATGCGAGTATATTAAATTTGTGAGGGGATTAATTGAGACTATGGTTCACTTAACGAAGGGGATACTTGCCTTGTCATGCTCTCCACTAACTGGCTTCCTCTCGTCGTGGTTTTCGTTGTGCAAGACACCACCCTGTTGTTGTCATCTGCACTTCCGGTGAATCTTCGGTAGATCAATCTTTCAGGTGTGTTGTAGGCTACAACAAGATTAGGGGGTGTTGTGCGTCCTAATGCGAGTCGTCAATGGTTGCGGGTCGTTCGCCGTGACAACGGAATAAGGCGATGTTCAAGTGCTTGTCTAACTTTAGATTATGTTCTTCGTTTACTGTTTAAGCTCATATGGGACGCAATATTTTTAGTTCATATATATTTATGATTGACAACATGTTGCAACCCATATGAATTCGTGTAGCTGACATGGTACCTTGCATGTTTCACTAATCAAAAGTTCGCACAGGTTGCCAGTTGTAATGTATTCTTTTAGTAGTGTTGTTTGCGAGTTTATTTATTAGAATTAGGAAGTAATGATAGCTGATTGTTGCTAGCTTTACCTCTCTTTTTTGTGAAAGGTATATTTACCTTTTTTAGTTGTATAATTGGCTATTTTTATGAATTTCATAACTATGTTTCTACTTTGTAGCTAGATTAAAAAATATTGACCCGCAGAAAATACTAACAAATATTGATATTTTCATACTTTTATCAGTTTTGTAGACGGCAGAAATTTGATGGATTGGCTTTTGAGACTTTGTTTCTGTATCATCTTCTCGATAACCAAACCGAATTGTATCCGCAAACTAGCGGATCCACTAAATCCATGCATTGGATGCTAACTGACAAGGCAACACCAATATGAGCATAAGGATCATTAAATGTATCTCATGGTTTGTGCAAGGAGTATCGGATTATCCTACTCGTGGAATTAAACCCATTAAGGCCGAATGAAAGGCGACCAGCCACCTATGCCACATGTGCATGCTGGTTGGCCGCGGTGAGAAATTTTTTATGTTTTTTTGAGATTTTTTTGGAACATCGAAGTGTGGCATTTTTTTCTTTTCCCACTCGAGAAAAGTTTCTTGGCATTTTTTTCTTTTTGAGATGCATGTGAAAAAGTTCTTTTAAAGTTTTGAGATGAAGGTGAGGTTTTTCCTTCTTTTTTCTTTAAGAAGGAGAAATACGCGCTCAGTTTCCTCTTAAGCGGCCCCAATGGCGGGCCCGAACCACTAGTATGTTTCATGTTGCATTGTCGTTGGGCAGCGAGACAGACATGGTCATGACCAATTGTTGAGATTTATGTGAATAGTTGAAATCAATCTAGTTCGAAGTTTGTGCAGAGGCTGACAAAGGGTTGGGGCATCCGGTAAACACAACAACAGAAACTACTGGGTCCTGGTATTCAGATTCTTTGGAGGTTATTCTTTTGCAACACGGGAAGCTGAAAATGGAGAAACACATTGGAAAACAATGTTGATTCCAGGTTATTCGAGTGTCTACATTTCTTTAGTTTACCCTTTTTCATTCTTATGACCTAGCCGGTTAATCTAGACATTTTCACTTGTTCACTTGACTCAATACTTTTTTGGTAGGTGCTTTGTCTCTACATTAAATAACTTAATTAGATAGCTGCTTTAATAGTCATACTGCTCGTTGTGAGGTGGACCAATACGTACGGCTGGACGGGGGAAACAGAACGCGACTCCTCGCGGCGCCCCCGTGGGCGTCCGAGGAGAGCCCCAGGCTGCTGGCACTGAACCCACCCCCTCCTCCCTTCTCCCATTTCGCGGCGGCGGGGATTCTTCTCCCTCCTGGTCAGAAGTTGGCGGCACGGGAAGTCAGATCTGGGTGGCGGCGCGGCACGTGCGCGAGGCATGCGGCATGGCACAACGTGTTGGCGGCTGCTGCTGCTGGGCACGGCGTCCGCGGGGAGGCTGCGTGGTGGGGTGGTCAGCGTGCCCGTGTTGGTAACGGCTGCCTTCTAAGGCTGACGATCGAGCGCAGGCGGCGCGACCTGGCTCAGGCGTACATGTGGACTTAGCGGGCGCGTTGGGACTGCTGGTCGGCGGGCTGGCCTCGTCTCGCCGGTGTGCAGGGCTGGGCGGTGGTTGCCGCGATTCATGCCGATTCCCCCGATCTGGATCTAGATCTGGGTGGGTTGGTGGAGGTCGGCTGGATCGGGGCAGCGTGGGGGCCTGCTGCCGTGATAATATAGGTGGTGGTCCTCGTGCTCCTCTTGCATCACGGTAACATCCTACATGATCGGTCCTCCTTGATCTGGTCATTGACGTGGTCCGAAACTGCCGTTGGAGATCTTTCCCAAGATATCTGGATCGGATAGAATTCGGTCGTGCACGTCCATTTCAACCTATGAGGTTTTATGTGGGTGTGACGCGAAGCTCTGTTGTTTGTTGACACCATGGGACATGTCGGCTTCTTGATTTCTATGGTGTAGACAGCTATGGAGAAGGTCATGGTGACTGAGATCGGAGGATCAGTTAGACGGATGGGGCCTTCGAGGCGACGGAGTCAGCTAGGTGTTTGATAACTCTCAGGAGTAGTAGTGTCAAAGTGGGCGCGGCAGCACTGGAGGAATTCATTTTGGGTGCTGCTCCTCGGGTACTGAGCCGGAACTTTCAGGGTGAAAACCTAAAGGTCTGGCCTTCATTGGTTGTGCCTAGCAATTGCCTTACTGAAGGAATTATTTTGAGAGTTCAGACTTCTCCAGGGTGAAAACCTAAGATCTTGGATTGGGCAACGACGACGCTTCTGCACTGTTTCCTTTTTGGAGGCGTTGCTTTTGGAGACCTTTGATGTTTTACAAGGTGTTGTATTTGGTGGTCGTTTGTGTGCGACTGCTGAGAGGAGTCGATCATTGTAGCGGGACCTTTCTTTTTTTCCTTTATTTTTTTCTTTGAATATGTGCATCCTGGATGTCCTTGTGACATATTGTAGGTGCAGAGCTGGGTGTAATTGGTATCTTCACAATATTAATATATTTCCTTTTTAAAAAGTAGTCATACTGTAGCAATCAAATTTGGAGGGATTAATAAAAAACAGATAGCTGGTTCCCCCTTATTTTAGGAAGGAAGGGGATCTTTGTTATTCAATGTCAATAATGAATATCTTCTTTCGCAAAAAGAAAAAAAAGCGAGAGATGTCATTATTAGCTCATCGACACTATTATTTATCCATGACTCATTATATTCAAGAAGCCCGCAAGTAACTAAAATTTTGAAAGAGGAAGCAATTAGAAAGGTTGAGTGTCGCAATGATGTCTAAATGAGCTTATCGCTTCGTACTCACCTTCTCGGTAACGGCATCGCCGGGCTGCACACAACAAGAGCGTCGGAGATGTTGTGGTAGGGGTAGGCATCTTGATGCTCAAGAAATCTTGCTTCAAGTAGATAACATTACCTTTCAAATTTAGCATTCCTATGACCTGAGCCATGGCGTCATGAAGACAGAAGTCTTAACAATGAAGGCTATAATATCTAAGCAGGCTTTGTGATATACCATTTTTTGTAAAAAAATCCTTCTTATAAAGAAATTTGCTTTATTTGTACTACTTGTTACAAAATTATGTGAACATGGTGTGCATTGTAGATTTATTGTTAAGTACGAGTAATATAATGATTCTGAAATTGTGATGATTTCATTAGGGAGAGAACAATTTGCCATCATAGCAACAAGGCATTATCATCTAAGTGTTGAGGATAGCAAGAGCGTGATGCATGCCCTGACAAAGGATGTTGATATTCATGCTGCTTCGATTGGTTCATCAGTTATTATGGAAGCAAATAAAACACATGAGAAGAACTCTATTTATACATATTTAGATGAGTATATAAGGCTATAAATAATCTGCAGTTTTATAGAGGATCTGACTAGAAGAACAATAGATGGTATAGCAGATTAGTACGCCAAATATCTTAAAAAATCATTCTCCTTGTATTAGTATAGTTTAACCTGCCATGTTCAACAGATTTAGAAATTTAGTCATTACCTACTCTGAACGGTCACAATTGTGTCACCGCAGATTGTCAACCATCAATGTTTAACTATGAGGAGGGTGGTCGCGGGAGAGTTGATGCTAATGGTGTATGGGATCCTAAGCACGTTCTTTATTATTTTTACAAACAAGGTGATGCATTCATGTGACGGCTTAGGAAGGATTATTCTCCCTTGGTTGGCTGAGGTCTCTGCTCCTCCAAGTCATGCATCTTTATTGTAGATGTTGAATTTGAAATCTTGTCATCTACATCTTTATTACATTTTTGACTTGATTCGACTGAGTGTAGATAATGAAATTATAAAACGCTATTGTATTTGATTGAGTTGATTGTTTTGTTCTTACAAACAAGCTGTCATGGTGACTTATTCAAAACACTCTTTTTTGTTCTTCCGGGTAACAATTATTCCCTCTTTCTTTTCATTTTGTAAACGTGAATTAACCCCTCTTTCTTTATGATGTGTACTTGTTCCTATTGAACTTTAGGGGGCTAAGATATGAATTTGCCATGGTTGATCAACAAGTGAGCTATCGAAATACACAGTTGTTAATCTTACAAAGATCATATGGTTAATCAGTTAACAATTTCCAAGATATGACATTGAACTTGCTCGAGCAATAAGGTAGTGAGTGCTTTTGACCGCTAATTATATCACCATTATATATTTGATTTGTCTTGCTCATCTCACTTTCATTTAAAGTACGTACAGTTGTAGAGGGTGTAGATAAATATTAATCTATTTCTATTAAACGACAAACTTATCAATACTATATTTGATGGTAGTTCACATGCATGGCATGTGGACACGATGTTTGCAATGCCTCGATTCCATTGGTGCTTCTTTTTCACTTTGAAAGTTGGCGAATTCAGCCCTAGATAGATTGGAGGCTCCGAACGCTCCTCGTTCAGAGGGACCAAATAGGAACGTGTTCAAATTTTGTGATCAGGAAGGATGCCTTTGAGACAAAATACAAGATATATAGCTAGGAAGGGTGCTTACTACTTAGGCATTCGTGTTCATCCCGTTGGTCAAAGAACCAAATCGTACAAGCAACAATTTGATGACATGGAATGAGAAAATATGCATACCAACATGCTTACCCAAAAGAAGATAGGCAAATAAAACATGATTAGAACATGCGCAACCAAATCTAACAACTATCAAGACTATGGTCGGCGATAGAGTTACCTATATATGAGCATCTTGACTTAGGGGCCAAATTGTAAGTCCATCTAGTGCCACCCTAGTTGGTTTTGGAGTATTGATGACAAATGTGGTTGAGGGACTAATGTCTTTGTGAGAATTGCAGGATAACACAGGTAGAAGTCCCTCATTGATTCAGTTTTCCTACCAGAGATGACCCCTAAAAATGTATGAAGACATTGAACTCAATGGTGGTTCGTGAAGACATTCACGTTGAAGATAATGACGTGTGAAGACATTCACTTTAAGACTATGGAGTGCGAAGACATAGTTTCTTTCGTAGTTTCCTTTTTTTCTTTATTGGGTCATAGGAACCACCAAACTGTTAAGTGGAGTCCAAGTGAACAAAGTCAGAAGACTGACGTGATGCTCAACCCAAAGTCCTATGTCTTTGAGAGGAGACAATAAGAGCAAATCTTATCCAGAGTTGGACGAGTCAGCTTTTCTTGTAGCCCAAGCCAAGCTGTCGCGTGTGTTTGAAATCTAACTGTTGGACACGTGCCGGTTCCCTAGTGACCCAGGGTCATTTCAGACATATCATGTCGGGTTACCTCCTGGCTATAAATAGCCCACCCCCCGCACCATAAATTTGTGGCTGCTCAAAGTTAGTGCATGGCTTTTGTCGTTTGAGAGCAACCCACCTCCGAAGCCTTTGAGATAGAGATCCTTGCGAGGACAAAGCCCAAAACACCCTGAGCCAAAGAGTGTTAGGCATCACTGAAGTCTTTCTGTCAGCGTGACCTGAAGACTTGTTACACTTGAGGACTGTGCTGAAGGAAATATGCCCTAGGGGCAATAATAAAGAAGGTATTTATATTTCCTTATATCATTATAAATGTTTATTATTCATGCTAGAATTATATTAACTGGAAACTTGATACATGTGTGAATACATAGACAAACAAAGTGTCCTTAGTATGCCTCTACTTGACTAGCTCGTTACTCAAAGATGGTTAAGTATCCTGGCCATAAACATGTGTTGTCATTTGATGAACGGGATCACATGGCCCATATGCTAATGAATTCACATCATTAGGAGAATGATGTGATGGACAAGACCATCTGTTAGCTTAGCATAATGATCGTTTAGTTTTATTGCTATTGCTTTCTTCATGACTTATACATGTTCCTCTGACTTTGAGATTATGCAACTCCCGAATACCGGAGGAGCACCTTGTGTGCTATCAAACATCACAACGTAACTGAGTGATTATAAAGATGCTCTACAAGTGTCTCCGATGGTGTTTATTGAGTTGGCATAGATCGAGATTAGGATTTGTCACTCTGTGTATTGGAGAGGTATCTCTGGACCCTCTCGGTAATGCACATCACTATGAGCCTTGCAAGCAATGTGACTAATGAGTTAGTTATGGGATGATGCATTACAGAACAAGTAAAGAGACCTGTCGGTAACGAGATTGAACTAGGTATGATGATACCGACGATCGAATCTCGGGCAAGTAACATACCGATGACAAAGGGAATAACATATGTTGTTATGTGGTTTGACCGATAAAGATCTTCATAGAATATGTAGGAGCCAATATGAGCATCCAGGTTACGCTATTAGTTATTGACCGGAGATGTGTCTCAGTCATGTCTACATAGTTCTCGAACCCATAGGGTCCACACGCTTAACGTTTGATGATGATTTGTATTATGAGTTATGTGATTTGATGACCGAAGTTTGTTCGGAGTCCCAGATGAGATCACGGACATGACGAGGAGTCTCGAAATGGTCGATAGGTAAAGATTCATATACTGGAAGGTTGCATTTGAACATCGAAATGGTTTCGAGTGGTTCGGACATTTTTCTGGAGTATCGGGAGGTCACCGGAACCCCCGGGAGAAGTATTGGGCCTATTGGGCCTTATTGGAGGAGACGAGAAAGGCCACGTGAGAGGGGCGCCCCCCCTTGCCCAGACCAAATTGGACTAGGTAGGTGGCGGCCCCCCTCTTTCCTTCTCCCTCTCCCTCCCTTCCCCTTTTCCCTCTCCGGTGAAAGGGAGGAGGGGGCCGAATCCTACCTGGACTAGGAGTCCAAGTAGAACTCCCCCCTTATGGCGCGCTGTAATGCTCCGAGACTGTTGCGCCAGGTGTCTTCCAGTTATTCGCTGTTGTTGCCTTGTCTTTTGTTTGCGTGTTGCATATTGCCATGTCATCATGTGCATTGCATCGTTGTAACATCCCAAATTTTCAATTTGGAATGTTATACATTAGATCATCATTGCATATCATATTTTATTGCTTTTCTGGTTGATCCTAGAAATTCTACGCAACTCAAGGACCCTCGGAGAGAGTCGGGATTTCGTTATTTTCATATTTGAGTTTTCTCAAATTTTGAAATAGGGATCATTTGATTTTATTTATTTTACCTTCAATTATTTCTATTATCAAAATATGAGAGAGGGGATAAAATGACTTTTCCAAAATAAATAAATATTGAGGATTTAATAAAAAAAATCAAATAAGATTTTTATTTTGGTTTCATTTGCTATTTTATTTGAATTTAGGAAAAAATGCATGTTTTCAAAAATTGCATTTAGAGCCAAAAAATGTTCATCCTGTTCTAAATATTTTATTTAGACGGAGAAAATTTGTTTTGGCATTTTTTAAGATTTTTATTTATTTTTCTAGATTTTTTTAGGCACAACGAAATTGTTAAAAAAAACCCAGCGCCCGACTGGGCCAAGGGCCCAGCCGAGCAGGCCGGCCCAGCCAGACGCCGCCGCCTCCAGCCGGATCGGGACCGGAGTCCCGATCGCCGCCGCCGCCGTGTCCGGGGAGGACACGCCTCCCGAGGCCGACCCCTCCCCCAAGTCGACCTGCCCCGTCCCCTTTATAACCGCCGCCACCCTCCTGCAACCCCACACCGCCGCCCCGCCGCCTGCGCCG